>NW_025335549.1:12395681-12609754 GCF_004798865.1 Varanus komodoensis | reverse complement strand
TGATGCTCTCTGGATGAAGAGCACAGGCCCATTCGAAATACAGCCACTGCTCAGGTTGCTCTCTCTAACTCCACGGATTCGCTGCCACTAGAATACCCCATGCTTCAGTCCTTCGAACACTCACCCAGCCTCATCGGCCATTTCGTTCAGCAGCATATCCACTTGATTCTTTAAAGAGAAGAAAGCCAAACTAATTTAACACAGAGAAATCACAGTAACAAGGCATAACACAAAAATCACAGTGAAATAATAAAGCAGTTTTTGAACTTTGAGTTCTTTACCACAAGAGGGAGCTGCAAGCATTCACACAGCAAAATGATCTGTTGAGACACTGTTTAGAAATACTTTAAAACTTATTCTCTGTAAGTGTATGTACAGTAGCATGGGAGCAAACCCAACTGAATTCAGCAGGAATTATGTATGAACAGACATGCTAAGGACTACACTCAAATATTTCAAAATAAATCATAGTCCCAGCAGCTTTTCTTAGAAATTTTGTTTCACGGGGCCAAGGAAAGATGACACTGGGCACAACTAATCTGTCTTAATGGGGGCTTACTTGTGGTGTTGTTAGCGTAGTGGTATTACTCATCGTGTCTTCCATCTGTGCTGTCTGAACATCTAAGGTTTCAAACTGCTGTTCAAATTTGTCCATCAAGGCAGAGATCTGAGGTAAGCAATGGGAACAAGCCAGTAATGAAAAATGTGAAATGTGCCGAGTTAGTAACAGAGGATAAAATGTTAGCATCTGAAATCATGAGCTTACCTTTTCTAAGTTCATACTCTTCAATGTAGCATCCATAGATTTAACTACTCCAGCCATTGACTTTGTCACCTAGAAGAGAATATATATACACTTATCTAAAAACCACATGTTGATTATGTATTATATATGTACTTAGAGCAGAGTAGAAGTTTATGGCAGGAAAGTAGCATTAAAATAACATAACCTTGAACTTCACAGTACTGATTAGTATTACAGCCTCTTAAGCAAACATGAAGAATATATTCTTAAGAAAGAAATATGACATTCTTCAGAATTTTTTCTCATTACAAAGAAGCATATGGCAAATATCCGTGGATCTGCCTTGCCCAGGCCATCCAATGGAAAGAAGGAACACACAGAAGATGAGTTACACTAAGCCAGGCAATTAGTCCCTCAAGCTCAGAACTGTTCACAATAATCAAGAGCAGCTCATGGTTCGGGGCCGGCTATCTCAGCCCTCCAGGGACTCATGCCAGGGACTGAACCTGAGGACTTCTGCATGCAAAAAAGCACACAGCTCCCCCAGAGTTATGGCCCTTCCCCCTAGTGTTATGAGCAACATAAAAAGGATTTTGGGGGTACACTGTGTTGCCAGCCAGACCCCAAGGACACTGCTTACCTTGCCCATAGTCACTGCTGTCTGGACCCTCGCTGCAACAGCATCCACCCGGGCACTCATGCGCAAGAAGTTGATTGCTTGATTCTTTTGCCGGATTGCATTTTCTGCATGTATTCTTGCAACTTCGGTATTACCCTTCTGAATTGCCTTTTATTTTACAAACACGGGAAAAAAAGCAGAACCTCAGCTTTAAAGGGGCATTAGCTAATCTTACCGTTCAACAAGCATACACTTTCAAATCCTGGTAGACATGCAGGGCAGTAAGCGGGACAATGGCAAACTGTGACCATGTGTTGCTTCATTCCACCACCACCCCCAATTTTAAAAAAATGGAAAATAGCTGCTTTGCAACCCAAATGAGAATTAATGCTCACCTACTATCCACAGATAGTACAGAGTGGTGATGCTGAGATGCTGTAAGCTAACCTGAAAAACTAAATTATTTTTGCATTGATTTTAACGTGAGTATATCATATGCAGAAACAGTATTATCACCAGTATTGCATATTAACTTTCTAATGTTACAGCAAATCATCTGGTTACATGATACCAAACCGAGTGCAAGAAAAATGGCCAACTTCTTATTCTCTCACCTTCTTAATTTTAGCTTTTTCAATCTTTTCTTCTTTATCACATTTTTTGGCATTTCTGCTCAGCTCTTTGGCAGCAAATTTCAAGTTAAACAGGTGTTCTATCATTCTAGTTAAGGATTATGTTCAACAAGTGATGCTTGCACTGCTGACAGCATTAAGTCTAAAGACAGGGTCAAAAATGTTTATCCATCAATACTGAGTAGTAATACTGAGTAGTAAACACTCCAGTAAGTGTTTTGACTACTCGAAGCAAGTGCTGTACACTGGAGTACCTCCTGGCCCCAAAGCTTGGGGGAGACAGGAGGAGGTAAAAAGTAAAAGTACATTAAATAAAGTACATTTAATCTACATTAACATATACTTCCTCAATATAAAACAGCCTCTGACACTCCACATACTTATTTTTATATTCTTCAGGCAGAAAGCATAGTCGTCAATGCCTTGCTCTCTCTCCCTTCCTGCCCTAAAAAGGGCTGATTAATTTACTTCTATTGAAAATATTTTTTTATTTGTATGCTACCCAATCAGCCATAAGGTTCTCTAAGCAGCTAACAATATAATCTATACAACAATACAAAACAATTTGCTATTGCGATGAAGCCAATAATAACAGCAGAGTCAATAATAAACAAAAGTAAAGAAACAATTACTAAAGCTAAAACAGAATGAAGCAAGAGGGGGATACAACACATTGAACTGATTAAAACAACCAATCGTCATCATCATCTTCATCATCATCCTGCTCTCATGGAGTACAGTCCACTTTGTCAGGTGCATCAAATGTATCTGCAGTCTACCAAACACATCACAATGCATACACAGGTACATAGAAAAGCTAGGAAGACTGCATTGTTTCCAGTTGCTCTTATGTACATGCAATGCACTTGCTGTGACTGCCACTGTTTATCATTCCTTTCTCGGTACTCACACACACCCCTAGATATACTAGGTAACTGTCATTGGACTGTAATGCTTCACTAAGTTCACAAAAGCAAATGAGACAATAAACTTGCAAGCTATTAAAGGTGCCACCATAAAGGCTTTTCTTTATCAAGTAACACCAGGGAGCCTTGATTGAGGGCTGGGGAACCCCAGGTTCAAAGCACCATTCAGTAGCAAAGATCACTGGGTGACCTCTGGCCATCCGAAACTATCTCACAGGGTTGTTGCCAGAACAAGGAGCCTGACTGACACAACCTCCAACTGCTGAAAGGCAGGAAATAAATACACAAATAATAAATCTGGCAGGAATGCCCCACGGCCCTCTAAACTTCAGCCTGCAGCTCTCATCAGTCATAGCTGGCATAGCCAATGGCGAGGAATGCCAGGAGCTGAAGCCAAAACTTCTGGAGGACCGTAAGTTGTGAGACCCTGAAATAAATCACAAACTTTGAAAGGCAATTCACCATAACCCATTGGCAGTTGATCCCAATAAGCCTCCCCATCACTCACTCCAAGGCAGATTTCTGCAACTAGAAGGCCCCCAGGTGTTTTGGACAACTCCCTGAATCCCGTGCTTGCTGGGGCTGACGGGAGTGGTCATCCAAGGGGCGCCAGGCTGGGGAAAGCAGCACTAAGGCAGGTGCTGCAAGGGCAAGGAGACCCCCCACCGACTCCTGTCCCCCCAGGAGAGGCACAGCGGATCGCAAGGCTGCTCTTACGCCCTGCCCGCTGGCGGCGCCCCAGCAGCTCCCCGCGGGGGGGGGGGAGCGCCCCGAGCTGGCCACGCCCACCCACGGCAAACCAGGGGGCGGGGCTTCGTTGTCCCCCTTAACCGCCTCGGCGCCCCGCCCCTCCCCTCCGCTCTCCCTCAGCAGGCACCGTCGTTAAGGATACTCTCCATATTGGACATGGCGGCGCTCGAGGCCGGGCCCCGTCGAGCGAGAGTGGGATGCGGCGCTGGCGTCGCTCCGGCTCCGCGGCGGGTTGTTTTTCCTCGGAGAGACGCGCTTCCTGCTTCCTCCTCCGCCCAGCGAGCCCGAGTTCCCGCCCCGGCATCCTGTCACGCGGTCAGGGGCGGGGCGCACTGACCAGGAAGGAGGGGAGCAGCAACCCAGGCCCGAAGGAGGCAAGCTGCGCATGCGTGCACGGCCCTGGCCAATGAAAGCGCGGCCTCCGGAAGACGCTCCCTGGTCAGCGGCGAATCCCATTCGCAAGCGGACATCTTTTTTTTTCGTCTCCCAGCCAATGGGGTTTTTCTTCCGGCTGGTGGCGTCTCCTCGCTGGGAGGGGCCCTGTTTGTTTTGATTGCACCGTTCCGTCACTGCCCTCTACAGGCAAGTATGGGCAACTACAGCCTCAAAGACTTGTTCTCACGGGTGTGGGGGGGTTAAATTACAGTTCCCATCATTCCTTATACTTGGCCTTACTAGCTGGGTCTCCCGGGAGCGCTAATCCAGCAATTTGGAGTGAGAGTCTCTCTCTCTCTCTCTTTTTTTTTTTTTTTTTTGTAATGTAGGCACGAAACTGTCCGAGGGGTATCGTATCGAGAAAGCTCCCGCATATAATGAAATGCAATTTGATTCATTTTCATTTGGTTTATTGCATTTTATACCATCCCGATAGCCGAAGCTCTGTGGGCACTTTACAAAGATCCAGATCTTAAGTACATTATGAAAAGTTGCCCCTCTTTCCTCCATCCTCTCATTGCTCAAGATGTTAACACGCCAGGACCATTTCCCTGGGCAGGGAACCTCGCAGAATTGCAGCACAATCCTATACATGTTTACTGGGGAATACATCCCACTGTGTTCGACGGGGCATACTTTCTCATGAATGTGTAGGATTTCCACCTGACCTATCATTTTAATTTGTTTAAAATAAGACGGGTTGGACTGCAATGTCCATCATTCCCAGACGGCTTGGCCATGGGTCATACTAGTTGGGAACGGTAGGATAGCAGGACTTTTTCCAGTCTAGCCGTGCGTAGGATTGAGTCTTGAGTAGCCTTTTCAGACAGTAGCCCCGGGGACGGGCAGGAAATAGGAAGTTAGCAGATGGATTTGGAACCTTGGCTGGCTTTCAGAGATGAATCAGATCGTTTTACTGAGCATCACACGTCACGGAGCGTTCCCGACAGCTGCTTTGCTGCAGAAGAAATGCGCCAATCTCATTCATTCCGGGACGAAAGCAACGCGGAGGGCTCGCCCCACACCGTCTATGGCTTGCTGCGGCACAAGCCAAAGTCACAAGCACGACCGATATCACGGAGGCTATCATACGCACGACGCGGAGCCCATCTCATTGGGCAATCTGCAACCTTGAATTGACGATGAGGTTAGGAGGTGTAAATCCCCCGGTGGTTTTACTCACCGTTCCCTGGCACTCGCTAAAGGTGCAAGGGATAGCTTCCCTAGGAGACAAGCCTTTCCCTATTTGTCTGTAAATAAGCATTTAGAACAATGGGACTTAGCTCTGTGGAGCCATGTATAGAATTAAAATGCGTAGGATTTGCCCTACGAGGGGCACACGGCTGCTTAATCAAATTACCCTGAAAGTTCAGTTTTGCTCATGAGTGGTAGGACGGGTGGGGGGGAAGCCAAAGGAATGCGGAATGTTGTCGTTCAACACCGAATGTCACCTCTTCATTTTTATCTCTGTAGGGAGGTCGTGGATTTTGAATGAACGAATGGGCAGCTCTCCTCCTTCCCGGATGGCTGCGTCGCCCCCCGTCGCCCGCGATGGCGTTCGCAGCGAGCTGAGTGGCTAGCGACCGGGGACTGTTTTGCATGGCGCTCGGTGATAGGCTGGGAGGACGGAGCCGCGGGGGGAGCGCGCGCTTTCGAATACAATCCGAGCAGTTTGGTGCGTCTCTTTGGCGAGCGCATCATGGCCGAGCCGCTGGATCCCGCGCAGGCGGAGCAGTACCGGAGGTAAAGCAGCAGGGGCGGGTGGATTTGCTTCCAAGGTTGCGAAGGAGTCGAAGTTTTTATTTATATATATTTTCTTTGTTAGGGTATTTCTATCCCGTCCATTACGGTTCCACTCTGGACGGCTTGCAGTGTAAACCTTCTTGCAATAGAAACCTATATAAATAAGCTGCAACTTCTTATAATATAGAAGTTGTAGGTTATTCTCCCGTTGGTTCTCTATGCTGTTTCCGTGGGAAAATTCTAACTTTCCCTCTGGCCTGGATCCGGAATTGCATGGAGCAAAATCAAGGGGGCAGGCTGCTAAGGCTGCATTGATTTAAGTGGGTCTACTCTAAGCAGGATGAGAAGTTTAGATCCAGGCTGGAAGAGTTTGCCAAAGGCCGTAGCTTGACTGGTTTGGGACTCAGGGTGTTCTTGGTCAAGGCCAGAAGTGAAAAAGGGGTCCAAGGGTGCCATCCCATATACACTGAATAAGGAATAGAATAATTGTCTTGAGAGACATCTGTTAGAGCAGGGGTCTCAAACCCGCGACCCACGGGCCAATTGCCGGGATGGACGGGGCACAGGGGAGGGGTCCTGCGGCCTTCAAAGCGCCGGCGGCGCCCGGGCCGGCCGTGGGATGAGCGGCCCACCACCACCACCGCGGTGGTGGAATACTTGCTGCGGCCCAGCCTCACCCAGACTATCCTTCCAGCGGCCCCCAGGTAAGTTGAGTTTGAGACCCCTATGTTAGAGACGGCTCTCCCCTGTGAACCTGCAGTGTATACAGATGTTGATCTATTAGCATAAAAATCAATTATACTTCTATTTAGAACAACCAAAATATCATAAATTGTGTTCTTGTTTTTTTAACTGATTTATACCCTGCCTTTCTACCAAAAAATTGGCACTCGTGGCAGCTTCTTCAGGCTTGTAGTAGAGTAGAAGTGTGGGAAGGAGAAAGAATGCTGAGCACAGGGGTAGATACTCCAACATCTGCACTTTGTAACATTCCTACAGTGGAGGAGTGAGCAGACTTGCAGCACAATTCTGTGCATTTCTATTCTGAAACAAATCCCATTGCAGTCCGGTAAGCAGAACTGCAGCCCTAATCCATCTTCTTCAACCCCGGTGCTCTCTGTCTGTGTCAGACTACAATTCTCATCATCTCTAGTCAGTGGTCATGAGATGAGTGGTTCTTGCTCCTCCTCCGCTCTTCTCCATTTTATTCTCTGAGACTGTCCATGCCAATTTCATTGTACAAGCAGAACTGACTGCTTGCATAAGGCAGATGACCAGTTCTGGAGCAACATCAAGCAAGTGAAATGCTCTGCCTGCCTCCTAGAAAACAGCATTTCCATGCACTTCAGAGTTCCCCCTAGCAAGAGTTCATTCTCCCTGGGATAAGTTGTAGTAGACCTTCTTCGTGCTTCGCAAAGAGAACCAGCAGAAAGGATTCTGCGGGGTGTAAGCTCCCCAGTGGATTCTGCCTCGAAACTGTAAAACCCCATACTCACTGTTGACCTTTGCTTAGCAGTGGCTTTGTAGGATGATAAAATGTCATCTTGGGAAACATACTTTTTGTGACTCAGCTGCTGTAGAAGGATTTGCTGTTTGTTTTGTTAAATAATGACTCCTAGCTTCCGAGGGGCCTCCTTCATTCATGGAAGCCTGCCTGAGATGATAATCTGTGTTCCCTCTCTGATTTGACATTAACACAAAGACAGTACTGATAACACAGTAGGAGTTACATCGAGTTTTAGCCTAACTTATGTCCCATTCATTTCAGTGGGTTGACTTAAGTGAGGAAGGGACACTTGTTTATCCTGTTTTTTCTGATGACATTTTGTTTTCTAATGTGAACCATTTTGGGGGTTTGGAATGTGAAGTGGTTTGTAAATTCTGAAATAAAAGCATACATAGGGCTAACGTTGGACTGGAGTCAAAGTGGTTTGGACAGCTCCTGGCACCGCCAATGGCAAATCGTTGTGCAAGTCTTCTGACTTCTTTCTTTCTGGATTTCTGCAGAAAGAGAAAAGGGGGAAGAAACAATGAGGGAAACATAAGAGAATAAAGGTAACAGCTGGACTGATAAGATGCCACAAATGCAATGAGCTAGTGTGGTGTAGTGGTTAAGAGTGTGGGCATGGGACTCGGGCAATCCAGGTTCGAGTCCCCGCTCAGCCATGGAGCCAACTGGGTGACTTTGGGACAGACACAGACTCTCAGCCCAACCTACCTCAAAGGGTTGTTTTGAAGATAAAATGGACAGGAGGAGGAGGAAGATTGTAAGCTGCTTTGAATTCCTGTCAAAAAAAAGAGTGGGAAAAGAGAGCCAGTGTGGTGTGGTGGTTCAGAGCATGGGCCTGGGACTCAGGCGATCCGGGTTTGAGTCCCCGTTCGGCCATGGAGCCCACTGGGTGACTTTGGGCCAGTCACAGACTCTCAGCCCAACCTACCTCACAGGGCTGTTGTTGTGGGGATAAGATGGAGGAGGAGAATGATGTAAGCTGCTTTGAGCCCTTTGCAGGAAAAAAGGCAGGATATAAATCGCAAAATAAATAAATGACAGCATTCAGCTTTTGCCTGGAAGCACCCACCCGTCATGGTGGAACCATACTAGCAGAATCCTCCCTTGGGGGGCTCCTATAGATCTCCTTGAATGTAGTCAGGTGTTTAAAGTCTTTTTAATTCTGTAGGGCTTTTCATAATTAACATGGCCTGTTTTTATGCTTGCTTCTTTGAATTTTAATACAGCTGGCTTTTTTAAAAAATCTGTCTTTGCTATTTGGGTTTTTGCAAGCTGCTGCGACTTTTCCTTTGCTTTTGTTTGCTCTAGCCTTGGATTGGTTTTGCTGGCAATTTCTGACTTGGTGAACTACATTATATGTTACAGCTACGTGTGCCAAGCAAAGCAGGAAGCCAGAAATGGGAAACTGGAAGAATCTATCAGACTGTTCCGGCAGGCCTTTGAAATCCATCCCAGTGAAAAGCTGAAGTCGAATATAAGAAAACTAGAGGAGGCATTGGCTTCGCTAGCACTGGATCAGGAAGAGGATGGCTTTGTGGACGTGTGTCAGAGTGGACTCCTGTTGTATGGCGAAATGCATGATAAACTGTTTGGATATCAGAGAGAAGGGGTTGCCTTTCTATATAGTTTATACCGGGATGGAAGGAGAGGCGGCATCCTGGCAGATGACATGGGCCTGGGCAAAACAGTTCAGATCATTGCTTTCCTCTCGGGTATGTTTGATGCAGAACGCATCCAGTCTGTGCTGCTAATCATGCCAACCACCCTTGTTAACAACTGGATGAAGGAGTTTGCCAAGTGGACCCCGGGACTCCGGATAAAACCCTTTTATGGGGCCTGCAAGACTGAACGCACCAGGAATCTAGAAAGGATCCAGAGGAAGAATGGAGTCTTGCTTACAACGTACCAGATGCTGCTGAACAATTGGCAGCAGCTCTCCAGTTATGCTGGAAAGGAGTTTGTCTGGGACTATGTCATTCTCGATGAAGCGCATAAAATTAAAACCCCATCGGCCAAAACCACAAAGGCTGTGCATGCCATCCCTTCCAAAAACCGCATCCTTCTCACAGGGACACCAATCCAAAACAACCTAAAAGAACTGTGGTCTCTTTTTGACTTCGCTTGTCAAGGGATGCTTCTAGGCACCATGAAAACCTTCAAGATGGAATATGAAAATCCTATCACAAGAGCTAGAGCAAAGGATGCAACCCCAGGGGAGAAGGCACTGGGGCTTAAGATCTCAGAAAGCCTGATGTCCATCATCAAGCCATATTTCCTAAGACGGAGTAAAGATGAACTACAGAAGAAAGTTAAGCATGAACTCAAAAGCAATCTCCTTGAAGAGCCAAGTAACGATACTCCTCCTGCAATGCCCTCTCTTCCCAGAAAGAATGACTTTATTGTGTGGCTGTATTTAACACCCATTCAAGAAGAAATATATAGGAATTTTCTGTCACTGGATCATATAAAGGAGTTGTTGATGACTACAAGGTCCCCGTTGGCTGAGCTGAATGTTCTGAAGAAGGTCTGCGACCACCCCAGGCTGTTGTCAGCGCGGGCATGTCAGCAGCTTGGTCTGGAAACATCCGATCCTGACAGGGCAGGTGATGGTGAAAATGCAGCTGGTGAGCTCTGGAGCACAAAAAGAAGTATTGAACATATTTCTGATGAGGTTCTGATAGAGGAGTCTGGAAAGCTACAGTTCCTTATGGCCCTGCTGGAGAGACTGCGGGAAGAGGGGCACAGAACCCTGGTGTTTTCCCAGTCAAGAAAAATGCTGGATATTATAGAGCACCTCTTAACTCTCAAGCGCTTCAGACTCATGCGCATTGATGGAACAGTGACTCATTTGGAGGAACGGGAAAAGCGGATTGGTGTGTTCCAGAAGAATAGAGACTATTCCATCTTTTTGCTTACTACTCAAGTTGGAGGGGTTGGTTTAACATTAACAGCTGCCACTAGGGTGGTGATCTTTGATCCCAGCTGGAATCCAGCTACGGATGCTCAAGCTGTCGATAGAGCTTACAGAATTGGGCAAAAGAACAATGTTGTGATTTACCGGCTAATCACCTGTGGTACAGTGGAAGAAAAAATCTATAGAAGGCAAGTCTTTAAAGACTCACTAATACGGCAAAGCACGGGGGACAATAGGAACCCATACAGATATTTCACTCAGCAAGAACTACGAGAGCTCTTTACACTGGGAGATACTCAAAGCTCAGCAACCCAACTCCAGTTGCAATCCTTGCATGCCAACCAAAGAAAGACAGACTCTCAGCTGGATGAACACATTGCGTACCTCTATTCGCTTAACATATTTGGCATTTCAGACCATGACTTGATATACACACAAGAAAAAATTCATGAAGATGAAGCAGAAGATGAAGAAGCCCGCCAGTACATTAAAGGTAGGGTACAGAAGGCCCAAGAACTGGTACAGCTAGAATCCCAAGTGAAAGACCAAGGGATGGGATACATCAAAAACATGACTGAAGGAGCCTGGCTGAGAGAAATGCAATCTTCTACCCAGCCAAAGAAAAAGCCACCAAAGCCTTCTCCAAAGAGTAATCTTATCTCACCTGTATCTGTTGAACCCACTAAGAATGATGAGTTTGTCAACCTTGTATCTGATGATGATAACACACAAGATATTGTCAATGTGAGCTCTAGAATGACAAGTCTAGTCATTGAGGATGTGGAAGATGTGCAAATGCTTCAAAATATATCTAATATAGATCCATCACTGTCCAAGAATGAATGTGATCCAGAGAGGATGCAAGAATACAAGCAGAAACATGATCTAAGCAAAAGATCTCCTTTTCCTCACGCTCACGCATTGTCCAACAAGGAGAACTATAGTCCTGAATCTGAAGTGATGTCCTGTGATCTACCTGGTGAGGATGGGGATGATGAACAAGTGAACTGGAGCATCTCCCATACGGATGCATCACTTTCCAAGAGCAAAGAGCATAATAAACTAGCACAGCTACTAGAATATGAGCAGAAACACATTCCAAGCACTAGATCTTCTTTTCTGCAAGCTTCTCCTTTATGTAAAATGGAGAATCACAGTCCTGAATCCAAAATAGCCTCTTATCATTCAACCGGCAAGGCAAATAGCGTGTTTGACGATGTCCAAATGGAACTGCTGCAGCAGTCATTTGAACATGTTTCTGATGATGGTAAGCAACAAATCAAGAGTGAAACGTGCCTTGATGTTGCCACAAGCACACACACAGAGACGTGTGAAAGTAATGAACTAAAAGCCAAATCACCTTTTCCACTGCAGGCCAATAAAATGTCCTGGTTCAGTACAGACCAGAAATCTAGGATGAGTGGAATTATGCTAGAGGACGAGTCCTTCTCTGGTTCTTCCCCATACCAGGCTAATTTCAATCTTGCATTGGAAGAGTCTATGGAAGAACGTCAAGACATCTCAAAAACAGATGTGTCAGTGGAGTATATCGAAAATGAAGGATTTCAGTTAAAAGTGGACAGTAGTGGTAGCTCTTTGGCTCACTCTGGGGTAGGAGAAAACAGAGGCAGTGGAAGAATTGGGCCTAGCAAGAATATAATAGGATCTGCTATTTTGGATTCTTCTAACAACACACATGAGTCTTTGATGGACGATAGTGAGGTTTCTTTTCATTGTAAAAAGAAAACAGTGAGAAGAATAGTTTCAGATGAGGAAGAAGAAAATGTGGGTCTTGAAAATCTGGATGACATGCGTATAAAATCATATGATTTAAATAATTTGGATGAAATATGTATGTCAACACCAAAGTCTAACAGGCTTATAGCCAGTTTTTCTTTCTCTCCAAGGATAAAAGTTAGTGGAAGAAGATCAACTGCTTCTCGAAGATCCATTGTTAACATGGTACAAGATCAGTTGGAAGACATGAAAGAAACAGTGGAATCTGTCAATGACAACTCTCAAGAAATTTCTTTTCAAAAGGATTTTGATTCCAGGTCTACTTCTCTTTCAATGGAGCTGGAGGAGGAAACAGCAAGTGAAACTGCAGATTCTGGAAAGATGGCTTTCCT
This sequence comes from Varanus komodoensis, assembly GCF_004798865.1. Classification (NCBI taxonomy): domain Eukaryota; kingdom Metazoa; phylum Chordata; class Lepidosauria; order Squamata; family Varanidae; genus Varanus; species Varanus komodoensis. The sequence goes on along the minus strand of NW_025335549.1, from coordinate 12,597,351 downwards.
CCTTTCTGAATAAGCAGAGTCATGGAAAGGGCAAATCATTCTCTCAGAGGAGTCGGCTGTTCCTCCGGAGAAGATTTAACAGCAGCGTTCCTTGGTCTGGGCCAGGGACAGGCTGCCCTGCTTTGGCCTGCAGCTCCTACAGCTGCCATCAGCCCTAGTTAACATTGCCAATAGTGAGAGATGATGAGACTTGTGGGCCAAAATATGTGGAGGAACATATGTTACCTTTGGTGAAGAACTTTTCTACTGTTTGCACTTCCTTGGGTGGAAGACTGGGAGCAGAATCCAGAAGGAAAAACATGATTGCATTATTCAGATGTTAAAGGAATCCCTGTTTTTTGTACATGTTCAATGTTAATTACTTTAAAGTGTTATGTAACAGTTTTACAACCAATTGTTAGTATTGACAGACAATTGGAAGGTAAATATGTGCATTGTGAGAAATTTTATGTGTGTCTATATATCACCCCCTTCTCATACGCTTTTGGCAGTTTACAAGAAATTAAAATCAGTGATTAACACTAGTTAAAATAAAACCAATATGAAAACTAATCTGGGAAGGTCTGTTGAAAGAGATGCATCTCTAACTCCCTCTTAAAGGTGCTAATCTGGGATATCAGATGCAATTCTCCTGGCAGATCATTCCACTGCATAGGGGCAACCTCCGAGAAGGTCCTCTGGGACTTTAAGCTTACAGGAACAGACTTCAGGAGATTATCCTCAAAAGAACTTAGCTGGCAATGGTCCTCCAGAAGGTATATTGGACACATGAATCCATGGGTCCAAACCATGACGGGCTTTTACTCTGTCCAGCGATGTATTGGCAGCCAGTGCCACGACTTCAAGATAGGTGACAGTCTCTCCATGATGTCCCAGAGACCAGGCGGGCTGCCATACCCGCGTGGCAGGGGGCAGGGGGCAGTGCAGGCTGGATGAATAGGCATGGTGGGCCAGATCTGTCCCGCGGGCTGTCGTTTGAGGACCCATGCGCTAGAGTGACCAGAGCAGGCTCAACTCCATGAACTACTCTGAAACCAGTTTAAAATGGGTCCAGAAAATCGGTGTCACTCAGGACTGCCTGGAGCCAGAGAGATTGCTCTCTGTCACCTTGCAAATAGATGGCATGGTTGAGACTACCCTCAGGAGCTTGGCACTGCTGTTGAATGCCCAGTTGGCCAAAAAAACCATCGGGGGAATATTGGAGGTGGGGGGAGTGTGCAAAGGTGCTGCACCCCTGCCTTAAATATGTCCTTGCTTTGGTAGCAAAGAAGGGGATGTGCAAATGTTTCAAATAGAAACTCTCCAATAATAATAACACTTAAATCTGATATACTTTTCAGTGCCCATGCAAAATCTTTTTCTCCATATACAGTCTCATTCCTTCTTTTATTCTTCATTTAACAAGAAAACTTTCATGACTTTGGATATGCCTTGAAATGCTGGAAAGGGGGGTGCTTTAAGACATAGCAGCTTATCCTCCAGAAGTGGATACTGGGGATGCTGGGAGTTGTAGTACAACACATCTGGTGGGAGGGAGGCTGTTCTATAGGGAATACTTTGCACTGCCCCTTCGTTAGAAAATGGCTTGCTCTGGAAAATCCATGTGCTTGTCCAAAATGCACCAGAGTTTATTTTCATGCATTTCAAGGGTTGTGAGATGCCACACACAGTCCTGTAAGCAGAGATTCCTTAGCACTAATCCACCATCCTAGCTATGATCCCATTTTCCCCAAATGAAAGACCCTTGCAAGTCAAGAGCTAAAGTCACAACAACATGCAATACAGCTTACTAATAAAACAACCCCCCGCACACCTGATCCTGCCCAGAGAGCATTTCCTTTGCTTTGAAATTATAAATATAGAACCGATTAAAGTGGCTGCTTTCTCTCTTTGGACTGACTCATGTCTTGCTGACGTCATGCCTTGAAAGAGGCAGATATGCCTTGACGTCTCGGAAAGCTGCACAACTGCATCCCAGTCAGAAGTGATCCATCTTCCTGTTGTCACAAGCGGAGCCGATCAAGGCTGCACTCTCTGGCTTCAGCATCAGCACATCTTCATTGATTGCACAACGTTTATTTTTATATAGGGAAAGGCACTTGTTTGCCACAGTTTTCAGGGTCCACCAGCCCCCCCAGCCTGCAACACAGGGCCCATTGAAAGCAAACCTTTCCGCACATCCGTGAGGGTCATCTCAGGACTCCACTGAGAACCTTTCCTGAGCTGGGAGGAAATGTTGCTTCTGCAGCCACCAATGGTTGTAAATCACAGCACTTTGAAAGGCAAACATCTGTGTTGTAAGAAGTCTTCCTTGCTTGACCAGACATGGCTTTCTAGTAATGATCTGTTTTAATACAGGGCTCTGCTCTTTTTATGCCTTTATCTTTTATTGTTTAGATGTGGGTGGTATATAAATCCTATAATGAATGCATCTCTCATCTACAACCTGAAGTGGTACAGTCCAGGTCGAGCTTCACAGCATGCCATTTCCTCAGGAGTGTCCATTGGCACTGAATGAAAGAGGAAATGTTCTCTAAGAAGCCGTTTCCACTAGGGGAAACCTGACACGTCAAGGAAGTCCCTCATAAGGGCAAGTAAGGCACTAGCCCTGCTCGGCTCCCCCTTTCCCAGCAACTGGGAACTGGGGCTATTCCACCTCTCTAAAAGCAGAAGTTCCATCACATCGAAGCCGCCCTGAATTGCCATCGGCGGATCGAAGCTACTTTGAAAGCCGTGTATACGGGCACAGGGCAGCAAATTCCATCAATGAATTATGTCTTGTACAGAGACGTCTTTTCTTCGGTTTGTCCCGAATCTCTTGCCAACGGATCTTGTCCGAGCCCCACTTAAAAACAAAAAAGTCAAGCGAGACAGGCTGCTCAAACTAGGAGGCAACCAAGCCGAAGGGGCTCTTCCCCGCTCCCGCCCAAGCGAGATCGACCCGGCAGCGGCGAGGCGAGCGGAGCCGTGGGTTTCCCCTCGCCCGCTGCTTCGCCCGGGCTCCGTCCGCGCCCCCCGCGGACACAAAGCGCGGAGGAAGCCCCTCTCGCGGCCCCCCCCCCGTCAAAGTGTGTGACGCGGGGTTGCCATGGCCACTCTTTTACGCTACAAGCGCGGAGACGGGGGCGCGGGAGGCGGGCGGCGGGCGGGGAAGGACCGAGCGCATTTCAGCACCACCGCGGCGGCGGACAGCACCCGGCGCCGCGACTCCGCTCCGCGCTCCCCCTCCCCTCCCGCCCCGCTTTCGGGCGTCCCTCGCCCCGCGCCGCCCCCCGGGCCGCAGCGGGGACTGGCGGGTCCCGGGGCCCCTGTGCGCGTCGCTCTCGCCGCGCCCTCGCCGGCTCGGGCAGAGCCGCCCCGCGGGGAAGGCGCGCCAGGGCGCTGCGGGGCGCGCCTCCCCGCCCCCTCGCCGTCGGGCTTGCGGGAGTCCCGCCGACCGGGAGAGAGGAGACCCGAGCCGCCGATTCCGCGAGGCTGTCCCGGTGAGTGCGCGGCTCCGGACGGGCGGGGGGGAGCGGGTCGGGTCTTCCCTCCGTCGACGCGCTCGCTTCGGCCTTCGCGTGTTGCTGCTGCTGCTGCGCGTGGTGTTCAGGGCGCCGCTAGGAAGCTGGGGACACCGAGCTTTGGGAAGCAGCTCTCCACACTTTTGCAGCGAGCCTCTTGGACAACCTTCGCCCCACTTGGCGCCTTCCGGGATGCTTTTCTGGCGAGGGAGGGGAACTTTTTGGGGAGGGCTGGCAGCACCGAGTCGGAGCGACGCTGGTCTCGGAGAACAAGTTCTCCACTAGGTCGGCTGTGTTCGAGAGCTCCAGAGCCCTTCTGGAACCAGAGTTGCTGGTTCGGCTGCTTTCAAAATCCTCTGCTCCAGAACTTGCATCCCCCTGCATCCCAGCTCATTGGGTCATGCTCAGCTCCCACTTAAAATCAATGGGGTTGAAGTATACCTGGATTTCATAAGGGCACTATTGGGCGAAGGAGGTTACTAACCTCTTTTGCTTTTTCCCTGCCTTACATTGCAAGAAATTGAGTGTTAGAGGTATGGTACTGGTCTCATCTGTAGTTAATGGGCAGGGGAAAGATGGAGATGGAAAAGATGCTGTTGGGAACAAAGGTGATAAATAGGGCTTTCCCAAAGTGCCCCAAGATTGGTTTTTCCAAGGAGATGTGGGACTGATGACTCAGCGGGGTAAAAAAAATCCATGGCCACAGGAGGTCTTTTCATTCCGGGAGTTTCCCATTTTTATGTGCTGCATGAATGTTACATAGATCCTCAAACATTCTCTAAGCGGAATGCAGATTCTTGGGTACCCTTCCCCAACCTGGTATGCTCCAAATCTGCTGGACCATCAACTCCCAGCATTCCCTGGATCACTATGGTTGGTGAGAAATACTGGGCACTGTAGTTCAGCACATCTGGAAGAGACCATATGGGGGAGGTTGGATTATAAGTCCCACATCTGGTGTAAAGAATCTTTGTGTTGGCAGAACAAAGGGAATTCTGTCTGTGTGTGCTTTGAAAGGAAGAAGGGGGAGGATCAAGCATGTTCTGAATAAGGTCTCCCAGAAGGACTTTGGATGTACTTCAGGGACTACCTACCAAGTAGTCTTTCCCAGCTTGGTGCCCTTCAGATGACTTTAACTACACACTCTATCATCCCTGACCACTGCCCATGTTCGTTGGAGCTGTATTCCAAAGCACCTGGCATGCAATAAGTTGAGCAAGGATGCCTGGAGGGTCTGCCATGTCATGAATGATGTACAATTTTGGAACGGTTCCATATCATCTCCAGGAAGCTCTTCTGTGAGTATATTGATGCTTTCAGAGAGCTGTGTGAAATCTCTGCAAATTGACCGGGCTGTGTGTGTTGTGATCCTTGGGTTCTATACAGGAGTCCAAGCTATGGTGGCGGTGATGCTTTTGATATAAGAACAACCTTCTGTTTGTCTTGGAACTGCACATTCTTGTGCTTCTCATACAATTCCTTGATAAGATGGTAACCTTCCCCAACCAGGCACTCTCCAGATGTCTTGGACTCCCATCACTGCAGCCAGCAAAACCCGTGCTTAAGGATGACGGGAAATCTTGTCCAACATGTTTGGAGAGCAGCACAGTTAGGAAACGCTCTGTTAAGAGGGGGAGTGTGTGTGTGTGTGATAACCTCTAAAGTACTGTAAGTACTAATGCTCCATGGGTTGTTGTTACTTGAAAAGACATCTGGATAGTTATACATCTGTCTGCTCCAGAGTTCTGACTATGGGAACCTGTTGAATTTTGGATTGTGAGACTCTCTCATAAATGGACTGCAGAGTCCCTAAAGTGAATTAAACATTGCCAGGTCAGGCTATTGATGACATGCCATGCCTTCTCATGGACTGAAGTGCTTAAGCTTCTCTCACTGGCAGTAGGATTCCCAGGCTGTCCTGTCTAAGATCCCAAGGGTGCCATGGATCAAGAGATAGTCCATCATGCTCCTGGCCAAGAATGAATCCTAGCTGGGGTCCCATGCATAAGTGCCAGGATCCCCGAAGAGCAGCCTCAAGGAGCTCTGAGGATTCTTGCATGCTGTAGAGATGCTGTAGAAATGCCACTCTCTGATGCTGGGGGGACCTCATGTTATTTTCTCACAGCTCTGTGTGTGCAGGTGCACCTGCAAAAAGAGAGCGGGGACCAACAACAAAAACAGTGGCTTCTAATGCAGGAGGGTTGCTTGGTTCTAAAGGAAAGGAATGGGCGCAAGTTCAGGGTGGTGTATTATTCCTATTATCCTTTCTAGTGGGTGGCCCTCACTTTATGTTATCTGCAGGGGAAAATAGTGCATACACATTATCTAGCTATATGAGGAAAAGGTGTACAGAAAGCAGGGCCCTATAACTGCCTTCAATTTCAATTCACTCGCTAAGTCTCCTTAAATTTTCTTCCTCATTCTCCTTCAAGAAAGGCATCTAGAAATTATCTTGACCTCCCCCTCTCTCTTCAGCCTTCACTATAAGCCATCCTCACTTACCAGCTTCCCTCCAGTATGTTGGACCACAATCTGATCATTCCGAGTCAGCATGGATACCGGCTGGGAATGATGGGTATTATAGCCTGACACAACTGCAGGAAACCAGTTTGGGGACAGCTGCTGTAAGCTCAGTCTCCAAGTACTGACTGGGCATCCTCAGGGCTTTAATATATCCTCCTTCCCCTGAACTTGACTTCCCATCTCCCCCTTCTCCCATTTTCCTTTGATCACCTGCTTAATGATCGGAGGGTGCCTCCTGTGCCTTGCTAGGTCCTTCTGGAGCTTGTTGTGCCAATCCACCCCCTCCCAGCTGTGAGCACTGCCCTCAAGCCCCGAAAAGCCACTCCAGTGACAAAGAAGAGTGTCATCCATGAATCATGGACCAATTGCTTCACAAGGAAGCTGCCAGAAGATGCTTCAGCTGTGTTTGGGTTTTTCCCTTTGCAGTCACAGGGGCTCAAGACTGCATCGATACTTGCAGGCAGGTGCTTGGAGCTGGAGGAAGGTGGATTTGAAGTGGCTGCTGCAGTCCTTCCTCTGAAATCATCCCACTCTTCTCCTTTTCCTCTCTGCATTCATCAGTGGCCCAAACGTACAATGAATCAGCAGGCTTTGGAGTGTGGTTCCTTCAAGGGATTGTTTTGCACTATTCCTGGATTCCTGCTGCTTTCAGCATCACAGTCACTCGGTTCAGTTGTGACTCTGAACTGCAACACTCCTCTTAGTTGTGTTTGCAAGCTGACTTGACCGTTCATACCACAGATCACTTGTTTTTCATGCAGAAGGACACAGGTTTAATTCCAGGCATCTCCAAGTACTGCTGGAAAAACTCCTTCTGAAACTCTAGAGATCTTCTCTTAGAGTACTGGACACTGTGCTTTGCAGAAAATTCTAATCTTCTCAAAGCAAATGTGGTTGTGTTTAATTGGAATCTGAGACCAAACCCAGGATCAGCTTTGAATGCCAAGGTTCAGTTGTATAATTTGCACAATAATATCAAAGAAAGTGTTTCTGAACACAGGAACACTGAGTGATTTGCTATTTCCCGGCCAGTGCTGGCTGCAAATGCATTTCACTGGAAGCAAAAAATATACAAATGAAACCCATTAATTTGTGCTGCCTCCATGCAGACATCAGCTCAGGCACAAGAAAATGCAGTTCCTCACGGACCTTGAAGAAAGTCTTTTCTCTTGGGATTTTTTCCCAATGCACTTTGATCATCTCATGAAATCCTGTTCTATGTCCCAGGCTGAAAACTGAAAAAGTTAGGGCTGTTTTGTGGTGGTCCCTAAGCTGTGGAATGTCAACACAAGTCCTGCATGGTTACATTTGTTAACTTTTAGAAAGCAGGCTCAGACATTATTATTGTTATTATTGGGTCAGGTATTTGTAAGCTAAAAAAATTGAGATAGGCCCTACATTAACAATATAGTGTTCTTTTATGTGTTGTTTTTCTTAATTTGATTCTAGTCTTCCTAGAGGTCTCCTGGACTAAATGGCAGGTTACAGATGAAACAAGTGGGATTTGAAATAAGATAGGGCTGTGGTGTTCAGCCAGCCAGCCAGCCAGCCATTTCCCCTAAATACTCCATTCCAAAATACTCCATTCACTTGTCTCTCCTGTCTCCCCGCTGACCACCCTGTTTTCCCAACAGGGGGTTGAATTCTGAGTCCACTGAATATGCTTGACCCACATTAGGTTGTGCTTCCCCAAACCTTCCCATCCCAGGCACATTTGTTTTCTCTCTCTCTCTCTCAATCTCTCCCTCAAGGTTTGTTTGTTCGTTTGTTTGTCATTTTCTATCAAGCCTACTAATACCTCCCTCTTTTGCTATTATGGCTACAGGAGAAGGAAAAACATTTTGCTTGTGTGAAGAACAGCCAAGCGAGCAACAGCACACAGCTAGTGTTAGCAGAAACGGTTTCTAGGGGTCATTATTAATGACAATTTTCTCCTCCAAATTGCTCAACTGGACAGGCATTTCCTCCTCCACCATCAGCCCATCCTCATAAAAGTCCTATAGACAGGAAATGGGGTAAATCCATTGAGCATCATGACTAAGGGCACAAATCCAGGTGTTCCCAGTCTTGGTTTTACACCAAGCAATCAATGCACCCCCCTGGCGAGCCACTAATGTCTATTCATGCCTGTCCTCAAGAGGCATTTTCATTCCCTCCTGCGCCGCTTATAAACCTTGCTCTGAGGATGTTATGTCATGGCCTTTTACAGTCTGTAAAGAGGCTCACAATTGAAAGTATACCTCTCATCAAAAAGTTACATCACAAAGATTCTCCTAGTCAGAAAAAGCAAAATCAATCAGGCAAGTCAACCTGTACTGAACAAGCTAAAAAATATAACAGTTAAAAAGAGCAAACCAACGGAAATGAGATCTTGAGATGCTTTGTTCAATGATAGCTTTGACCTGAAACTGATGTAGGTAGTTCCTAGACTTGTATGCCGCTGCTGAAAGGCCAGGCTGTTTGTTTTTCTGCCTCGCTTTGGCATCAGAGTCCCCAGCCCAGGACCAGTCTCGGTCCCCAGGATCAGCCAGGTTCCCAGGGGAGCACTCTGCTCTTCACATTCCAAGGTCTGAAGCGGTTTTGCACTTCAGATTCTTCACGCAAACACAGTGGTGAGGCTAACGGTGTCACTGTGAGGATGACCAGGAATGGCGATTAAGAGCTCCGCAAACTTGATAATCACTTACAGTGAATGTTGAGCACAATGAGTTACAAACTATTGTCGAGCTTCATCTTAGTATAGTAGAATCCTCTGAGTTCATCCCATTTGTAGATCAAAAGCAAGGCCAGATTCTCCAGTCATTGAAGGACCAATATCGGTTCTGTGGCTCTATTCTCTTTCTGATGCTTACTATTATATGAAGAAGAAGTACTTTGATGGCTAGCCAGAGTGCCAACGTAATTTTCAAGTTGTCTTGCACTGTCGGCAACTATGCATCCCGGAGTTTTACAAATGATGGGGAAGGAGGAGGGGCAAGAGGAGCCCCAGCAGGAGGAGATATCTGGAAGTGTTATAATCACAGCCCTGCATGATTTCCTTTAGCATTTCTTTGCTGATCATTTGCCTGGGTAAGTTCTCCAGAAGGGGAGAAAATGAAGTCATGAGAATGAGGAAGCAAGCAAGGCATCACAGTCAAATTCAGACTGCACCATTAGATCTCTCTTACCCTTCAGTGTCAAGCAAGCAGGAAAGAGGTGGTTGACTTCCTCTCTCTCTCTTCAGGGGTGAGATACTTCAGTCTTCCCTGCCTGGAGCCCCAACCAGACTTCCATGTTTCTCCTGAGGGTCCCACCTTTCCCCCTTCCTCCCAATTGCCAATTGTTTGGTGGTTTCCCAAGTTTCTCCCCCTTCTGAAAGACAAAATACTTTTCCTAAGTCTTGGCTACTGCAGTAAGAGACTTAAGCTGAAACGGGTTGGTACTTTTGCCATTCTGACCCCACCCCTTTTGCTGTTGGCCTTGCCAACACCTGACAGCACCTGCAAAGCTGGATTTGTCCCTTCGGCTGAAAGTTGTTTGCATCCGGATTTAAAGCATGCCAATGCCATTTTTCCAAAAAGTTGAAGGTGGCTTAATAAAGAAGGTTAGATAAATAGATAATACACAGATTAAAATAAGAGCCAGATGGAAGAAAATACTCACAATCTAACCCTCTTGAGCATGCCAGCAACTTCCTCTTTGTCATTGGCCCATCAGAGTGCTATTAGAAGAAGTGACTGGTTTCTCCTGAGTTGAGAATGACTACCATCAATGTGCAGAAGTGGTCTTGTGAATAAGGCCAAATTGCTCTTGGCATTCTGCACTCTTCCATTTCAGCATCATGATGATTTCTTATGGTCATCAGGCACATTGAACAGAGCTCTCATTCAGAACCAGTGAATCATGGCATTCAGCAGTTCCTTCTTATGCTACAGATGGGAAAATCTTCCTACATGTATCTGAGCAAGGCCTCTCACTTAGCACCCATTCACTGTGGCCTCCCCTCCTTTTGACAGCACAACAATCTCAAGAGCAGTGACATTTCACTCTATTCTTGATAATAGAAAAAGACAGTGCAAGCAAAACAGTTCTATGTTTGTGACAATGATGCTCTTTGTTATTCTAATTCAAGCGAAAGAAAGCAGTCTTAACAGGGACCATGGATCAAAGCAACTGTCTTTCTGAAAAATACTTCCCTTTCTATAAATACATCTATATTTTCTATAGGATGCTAGGCCTCCTGTTTCACAAACATGTAGCAGGGAGGGATCCTAAACTAGTATAATATGAGTAAAATGGTGACTGGGATCCAGGGAAGCACTTAAGACAGATTCATAGGATCCCTGGAATTTTCTGTTGTATCATTCCACTTTGAGGGAAATAGAGCAATAGAACATAGTCAACATACAAACAAAATGATGAGCAAATCTTGCGACCAAATCCCTGGTTGAGATAATCGGGTCCTCTCCAAAGGTCATCTAACAGAACGATGAAAAGGATGTCAAACAAACTGAATTAAGACCGTAAATGATTTTCCCATTTAATTAAAGAAGGAACTGCTTTTGATAAATTAATGTAATTTCTTTCCCTGGAATAAATTTGGTATTTTGCTATGAACTGCTGCTCTTGGGGGTGCGGGTGCTAACTCACGCTAAGCATGTTAGCATTAATGAAGAAATCTGTCTCTTATGAGATAGAATTGACTTGGCAGTAGGCAATGTTATTGTTTTATTCTGCATCTTTTCATTAACGTCATGTGTTTTCCTCTCCAGTAGTACACTGGTAAATTTAGAACTCAGGGATCTTCTCATTAAAAAATATTTATATGTGCGTGCACACACGCATGCACACACACACACACACACACACACACACACACACCCAAGAGCATCCGCTCAGAGCAAAATACCTAATTTGGTAGCAATAACCTGACTTCCAACCCTATGCATAGCTTTATTTCATTGTACACAGAGGTGTTTACTTCCGACTGTATAAGCTGACCCTTGAGATGGACACTGAGCTTCCATAAAAGATCACCGGCAAGCTGAAATGCAACCTTTACCCTTTAATTAAATATGCAAACAATCTTTCAACAAAGTGTTACCATTTAAACTGCTAAAGGGAACTAGTGGAAAGGAAGAGCTATCAGGTATCGGACAAAAGGTCTTTTTACTCCAACATTCTGTTCCAACGGTGGCCAAAGAGCCGCCAATGGGAAACGCACAAGACCAATGCTCAAACCGGAAAAACAGCAGCAACATTTCTAGCAATGCTATAGTTTTACCTTGGCATTTAATACTAAAGTTTTACCTCAGCATTTTATAATCCTTTTCTACTACTACCAATATTTTGGTTTAAAGCATGCTCCTTAGGATAAATTTGAGCTGATGAAGTATATTTTATGCTCCCAGGATACATTGGAAAATGGCTTGGTGTAGTAAAATGACTTCCAAACGTGTGTGTGTGTGTTTGATTGTTTTAGGATCAATGGATGAGTAAAATATTTTTGCTACCATTTTTCACTGGGAGGGCCAAGGGTTAAGCTTAGAATGTTCTGCTAGGGCTTTACTACTGACGATGTCCACTTTTAAAAAAATGGCAAAAAGCCATGTTAAAAAAGTTCCAGAGGGTGAAGGTGTAAGGGAAACCCTGAGTCAGTATAAAGGGGGCTTGTTTTACAAATAGCTAATCCTACCTTATTGCTCATGCCATAAAATGACAATGTCATGAATACAAGGCTAGAGAATTCTAATATATGACTTGCAGCCTAGTCAACAGCACACCTCCAAAATCACTTTCCTGTTTCCTTTTCCCCTGCAGCATAACCCTCAAATGTGGCATGCTTTCATCAGTGACAAGATGACAATTCATATTTTCGCCAGAGAATCCAGTGAATCATCACATTGACTCTACAGAAGTTCATGGTTGGCAACAATCCTGCCATCGTAAGTTCAGCTCTGTAATTTCTTCTTGGAAACTGTGCTGAGGAAGCACAGCTCCTCGCCAGGGGCGGTGAATGTGCACCAAGGGCTTTCTGAACACAGTTTCAAGTTTGATAAGGGTGCACAAGTTTCTGGGTTCCACGGAACTCTTTATCCAGGAGCGATGTGCATGTTTCTTTCTATCCCAGCCTAATGTGACCCTATACAAGACATCCCTTCACCTTCTCTAGCTGGGTTCACACAGAGGCAATTTGCTGCCATGGGTTGTTGTACCCACAATGAGCCTTGCAGAGGATCAGAGGTTTGGAAGAGCTTTTAGACTGAAATATGCTCAGAGGTATGTCCCATTTAGCCTTTTCCCGGGGCTTAGAAGGAAGTGCAATAAAGCGGGGTGAGGAGGGGACAGGAAATCCCACCAAAATCCATTTCACAGCCAACGGTCCCTCACAGTTCGGGTTTCTCTTGACCGATCAACTTCTCCAATGTCAGGAGAAACCTGGAGCAGGGCAGGGATGGTAACCCTTGACTGCTTGATAGTGAACGTTGGATTGATAGTGAGCATATAGTTGAACCTCTGACATGGGAATTCCTCTTTGTGATATATGCTATTTGTCTGAAGCCCTTGGTGAGTTTGAAGGTTCTCCTCATATCCATCTAGATTCAGCAGTGCCCACTGTTATTCCTGAATGTTGGGAGGGTACCTTTTGCAATACCTGAATTATTAAAAGCTACCTTGACCCAGATGGAGGGTGTAGTCATTTAAATGATGACACTTTTTTTCCTGACTCTCCAGACCTTCCTCCTCTCTATAGCAGCCTTCCCCAACCTTGTGCCTTTCAGACATGTTTAGACTGCAACACCCAGAATTCCCAGTTAATGGCCTGCAGGACGGAAATGCTGGAGCTTGTGGCCCAAATGCCTCTGAAGGCCACCAGGTTGGGCAAGCCTGGTCCATAGTGTTCTTGGAAGAGCCCTGAGAGGTTGGTTAAGCTCAGGGTCACTGACTGGCCCAGTCGGCCAGTGAGCTTCATGGTTGAGTGGGACTTAGAACCTGGATTTTCTGAGTCCTGGTCCAACTCTGTGGCCATTATGCCACACTGGATCTTAACTTACTTGTAAAGAACGTGCTTGTAAACCAGCCAGAGCCTATGGGAATGGGATGGTATATACATATTATACCATCATGGGATGGTATATACATATTATACCATCATGGTATAATATTACACCAGTATACATATTAATATATACATATTAAGATTAAAAAAACCCTTTCCATATCATTGAAGGGGCAATTTTCCTAATGGTTGTAGGTTTCCTTGTTGAAGTTGGCTCAGATATAACAAGGATATTCTAACTGGCAAATTCCAGAAGTAAACAATTCTTAAACTGTCAAAGAAAACTATGTAAACAGTTTTATTCTAAGCTGGCTTACTCAGAAGTAAATCCATTGAATTCTGGGAAGCATTCAGTCCAGTAAGTGCACGTAAGCTCTGTGAATTATGCTTTCCTTTTACATTGGACTGGATATTTATATTTATAAGCCACCTGGAGATGTCAAGATTTGTGTAAATTAAGATTTAGTCCTTAACGTTTAGAATTTTAAAAGCTGAACCAGATAAGGATTATGTCAATGTATTATTTTTTACATGAATCCACACTTTCAGCAGCACAAAATCGAGATTTGCTAAACTCACTCAGTTCGCTTCTCCCGCATCATCCAACCCATGCGCCAGCCCAGTGATCGCATCTTTGCCTAATGCTTTATGCCTAGCTCCATTACATCTGGTTTCCATGGCAACAGCATCTTTTCCAGGGGGTTCTCTATATGTCATTAATGCTCTTCCTCATCTCTCTTTGCTGCCAGGCAGACACCAGTCTAAGGCATAACTTAATTTTCAGAAGCAAAACTTGAACTAGGTGCATAAGACTTAAAATCGTGTGTGTGAGATGGAGGACATGGATTAAAGTTTAGAAAAGATCCTTTTCAAGAACAAGACAAATGTGTTTAAAATGTTACAGGATATTTCTGCAATAGGAAAAAGCAGCATATAAGAATTAGCAGGAGGTTCGCCAATTCTCCGCTTCTTCACCCATGTCGTTGCATCCAACTGCCCATACTCCTGCCAGTTTGACCACACATCCTTCTGTGTACACAACCCAATAATTGTGGCTAATTCACACAATCCTGCAAGAAGGGCTTCTATGTGAGTTGAAAGAAGGAGTGGACTTAAGAAGTGTGGGTGAGGTTTGAAAGAGCCATCTGATTTCATTTCTGAATCCCATTTCTGGCAATGGAAATTGTTGCTTTTCCACAGTGCTGTAAAGGTGCCTGAGAATTTGCTGTAACAACATAACAACAGCTCTGCTGGTTTAGTATTTATTAGGGTAAGGATGGAGAAATGTGTGCCTTTCAGTCTCTCCTGAATTCATTTTTGTAGAATTCAAATTCTTTCCAAGGAATTCAAATTCTTTCCATCCAATTGATGAAATGTGCTCATTTTGGCAAGTTTGCCTATTTATTGTATGATTTGTATCCTGCCCCTCTGCCAAGCAAAGCGGCACTCAAGATGGCACTCAAGGTAGGACACGAGCCCATTAAGAGCCATCGTTCCAACAAGGAAGGCTGACTAAATCTAGTCACCAATGGCTTCCCCAGAAGATCTTCAGGACTGGGTATCTGTGAGCAGTATCCAATGTTATTCTGACGTACAATAGGCCTGTTGGGACAGCCAGCTTAAGTCCGCTTTGATTCCATGGGACCGCTCTATGTAGGACCAATGTTGGATTCACCCTTGTCCCCACTCAGTCCCCTCCCAAACTGGGTGACTTTGGGTCTGTCGCAACCCAACCTATCTTGCTGTCCTGAGCTGGGTTTCCTCCCTTTGGACATTCAAAGCCACAGACCTTTCTTTGCAAAAAATTCATTATTGGCCAAGTGTTTTCCAGAAGCACAACCCCCCAGAATGAATCTCTGAGCATGCACAAAGTGGCTTGTTGATCCCAATCTAGTATTTACTTCTATGAACTCTCCTTTTGTATGTTTGGGCCCCATCCTTTTTGGGGAGCCTTTTGGAAAGGGCCTACTCTATTCGTGCTCGGCTTGGATAGCCCTCCTCTCCCAACATCACATCATGGGGCCAAGAGCCACAACTGCTTTGGCTGCCTCTGAGAACCTCCCTGTCCCAAGCCCCCTCCCCATAACTGCACACCTTGGCCCTTCCCAGAAGCTGCCAGAGCATCTGGAGAGCCTGACCTTGAGAGAAGCACCTCCACTTCTCTTACCTTAACATCTGGAATTGGCCCACATTTATTGATCCGTGGCCCAATATTTTCCGTTGTTCTTTAAATGACTGGATGGCCAAGCCTATGACGTAACAAAAGCAGAAGAGAGACCATGAGTAAAAATAAAGCAAACCAGATTCATGTTGAAAAACAATGAATATATAAATAAATAGCATAATTACATATATAGATAGCACAAGAGAGCACAAACTCAGACATCACAGATTGGTAATATGTAACGATGACTCCTTGAACCGGTCTTAACAATGATGTGTTCATCAGTGTGCGCACAATATGATGTGGATGGCCGTAAATTTCAGAACTTGAAGGATTGCAGGCATCCTATGCACTCTGGGAGGCACAGGAAGGTAATCGTTGCCTCCTCACTTCTTCCAAACGGCAGACCTCCTCTTGCTGCTTCTTTACTCCTTCTCCAAAGTTGCTTTCTGACCTCGGAGAAGCAGCCAGCACAGTTCTTTCCATACCATTTGTGCGAGGAGTGGGGAATCTTAATACAGATCTGAAACTCTGAGAGTAGAGCTATTTCCCACCCTCAGATTTGGGAATCAGAAGCCTCCAAACACCTTCCGGATGCCACATAGGGCCCACAGAAAAGCTCTGTGAATTGTGCCATTTTTTATTATTTTATTTTTTAAAAACTGCTTGAATGCCATGTTTGATAGTATACTTAACCAACGCAATTACCACTAATTGCGCTGTAGTGTAATTCTAGTTAATTACACTCATCGTACGTATATTTAAAATCATAACACTGGAGCCCTTCATTCTATAACACCCCATAATAAACCGCCCTGAACACAATCGCCTCCAAGGTTCTGTTGACACCATTTGAAAGCTGATCCTTTTGGCTTGTGACTTTTGGCTTTTTCCATAATTACAGCTCTCTGAACAGAACAAAAATGATTGTAACAAGTTTGCTTTTCCATTTTTGCCTGGAAAGGCTGCTAAATGCAGAGGTGAAAATAAAGGCACACAAATGTCTCTGAGGTGCAAAACAGCACAGGGGGCCGCTCCAAATATTTCCTGCTCCTTCACCTGCTTCTCAGCTTTCAGACTCAGCCCACTAAAGTTCTATAAAGATTTGCTCCTGTATTAAGCCTCTTTGCTTCCTAGACTAGTATTTCTGATGAAACAAGTATCAACAGGTACTCTAAAGCATACCTTTCGCTTCCCACTACCTAACAGGTATTCTTGGCTCTCAGCCTTAGGTGTCTGTTGGCCAGCTGGGGTAATCTGACTCAAAATATGCACGTTTCTATGCAAGCCACATGCTTTGGGAGGGGCAGTTCTCCCCTACCCACGCACTCACTCCAAGCAGCAAAAGAATAGCATTGTATCCTACAATCATCAAAATGGAGTCCCTTATAATCTAACAAGGACAGATTGCACCCATGGTCCATATTGCTTAGGCCACACGTTCAGTGTTAGTGTTAAAGAAACCCTACGGAGATCCCCTCTACCACCCAGTCATGAACCCTGGCCGATCAGGTGAAAGAGCCCAGCACATCATATCCATTCATTAATTTCGCAGGGCGGTTTGTTTACACACAGTGGTCTGTTCATTAGCCCCCATCCAAATTAATCTGAAATGCATGATCATCAGTTATGTCCAGCCATGATTTCCCATCACCGTTGATTCACTCACTGAAGACATGAAGGAAGGATGCATGTGGATCTCCTCTCCAGCTAATAAAACCAGAGTTTGATGGGAACTTCTCCCCAGTTCCAGAAAAGGCAATCAATCAATTTAGAGCCAGGTAGTGCAGTGGCTGGGGGTTGGTCTGGCACCGGGGAGGTCTAGGCGCTAGTCTCAATTTGGCCGTGAAGTTCACTGAGAGACTATGGAGAGGAGGAGGACACCGTGTGCTGCATTGGACTCCTTGGAGGAAAGGCAGCACATACGTGTAGCAAGAGAACAGAGAAAGAAATCCTGAGGATTTGCCATTGTTCAGCTCCTGAGTACCTTTGCAATGTCTCTGACTCCCTTTCTTTGTGTTTCCCACGTAGTTGACCGCCTGATTTCATGATGACTGAGGGTTTAGATCACAGATTCAGTTGTCTCACCTGGGAGCAGATTAAAATCCTGGATCAAGTGCTAACTGAGGTGATCCCCATTCATGGAAGAGGGAATTTTCCCACTTTGGAGGTTAAGCCAAAGGACATCATTCACGTTGTCAAGGATCAGCTGATCAAGAAGCAAATCACTGTCCGAGATACACGCCTGAATGGATCCACAGCGAGCCACATCCTGGTGAAACAGAATGGCACCAGCTACAAGGACCTGGACATCATTTTTGGCGTTGAGCTTCCGAGCGAGCAAGAATTTCAGGTTGTGAAGGAGTCTGTCCTGAATTGCCTCGTGGACTTCCTACCCAAATGTGTCAACAAAGAAAAGATCACAGCACAGACCATGAAGGATGCCTACGTCCAGAAGATGGTGAAGGTGTTCACGGATCACGACCGCTGGAGCCTCATCTCCTTGTCCAACAACAGTGGCAAGAATGTGGAACTCAAGTTCGTTCACTGTCTCAGACGGCAGTTTGAATTTAGCGTCGACTCCTTTCAGATTATCCTGGACCCTGTGCTGAATGTTTATAGTGGCACCCAGGGCCGGCTCTCAGAAGAGTCTCCCCTGTCTGTCATTGCGGAGAGCATGTACGGAGACTTCGATGGGGCCATGGACCACTTGAAGTACAAGCTGATTGCCACGAGGAACCCTGAGGAGATCCGTGGCGGCGGCCTGCTGAAATACAGCAACCTTCTGGTTCGTGATTTCAAGCCAGCCAATGACGCTGAAATCAAATCCTTAGAACGCTACATGTGCTCCAGATTCTTCATCGATTTCCCCGACGTGGCCGAGCAACAGCGGAAGATCGAGTCCTACCTGCGCAACCACTTCATCGGGGAAGAGAGGAGCAAGTACGACTACCTGATGACTCTGCGAGGGGTCGTGAATGAGAGCACGGTCTGCCTCATGGGGCATGAGCGGCGGCAGACGCTGAACATGATCATGCTCCTGGCTCTCAAAGTGCTTGGCGAACAGAATATCATCCCCAACGTGGCCAACGTGACCTGCTACTACCAGCCGGCTCCTTACACTAGCGACAGGAACTTCAACAATTATTACATTGCTCACGGTCAGCCACCCGTTATCTATCAGCCCTACTCCTTTCATATACACATGCAAAGCGGCATGGTGTAATAGGTCACAACACCTCCTTGCCTTACAGCAATGCCCACCCACTCCCAAAGCCTTGACTCCTCCCTAGTTATATTCAAAATAAAGTCCATGTTAGGCTCCATGCAGATCACCTGCGAGACTGCAAGTGTCTTGTCACAGGGACGAGCAGGCAAATCCCCCACCAGGATGTCTGTGAAATATTGACTTGCGCATTGAAGGATTTCTGTGTGGCCTAATGGCGTGTCAGGCTCTCAGCAAGGGCCCTGGACATGCGAATGCACATCTCTGCGTTGCGCGTCCTTTCTTGGTTGCACCGATCTGATTGGCTAGGCCAAGCAGAGATGGGGTGTTCCAGGGGGCGCAGATGTTGGGAGGGTGTGGCATGAGGGCTTCCCCAGGGCATCCCGTTCACTCTCCCCGGCTCTTCTTTCCAGTGGGGTGCTGCGGGCTCCCTTGCTCAAGAGGTCTAGGGGCAAAACCATTCTGCAGCTGGGGCCGGAGAGGGAGAAACAACAGGCACGGTCTATTTCGTTCAGGCCCTGCTTGTGAGCTCCCCGGGGACATCTAGTTTGGTTTCGTCTGCTCCAGCAGACCTTTTCTGATGATCTTATTGTAAGAGTTGGGACCATCGCATACAGCACAGAAGAAGGTGACTTAGTTGCTTTTGAGATGCGGTTGGAGCATAACTCCTGTCATTCCCATCCAGTATGGCCCTGGTTGCAGGGGTTACTGGAAACATCTGGTCTGAAATATACGGCAGGCAGTCAAGGTGCATAGTGGATTTCCCCGTGTGTTGTGGACGCGAAGAGTCAGCAAATGCTGGACAGCTTTTCCCACTTCTTGCCACAGTGCTTTCTGACTGCTCTGTGGGGACCAGATTGTGCAGATAAGTTTCAGCTGAATTGATTCCTCAACATGTTCCAGTTCAACCACTCCAGTGAGTGGGATTATGTGTGTATAATGGTGTATGTGGAAAGAAATCACTTATAGAATATTTTCAAGGATTATTTTTATTTGTAGGTTGATCATGCATACCAAACCGCTTGCCTTACAGTACACTGGTCATTTATATCTGCCGTTTCATTTTGGAATCCTTCTGTTGCCTTGCCCGGCTGTAAAAATGAGATTGGCAATTCCCAAATCCAGGTTGCTGTTCTGTCATGTGATCTTCATCTTTCAGAACTTTCCGAATTCCCATTTAAAAGGCAAACCAAAGTATCATGACTAATTCTGATTGAATGGCTAAGGGTAACTTTTTTGGAAGCTAATAGCACGTCTGAGAAACAATGAATGTTTTGTTTCTTAAGATACACCTGTCCCCCAGTCTTCTGCCCGGGGTCCCTCCATTCATATGCCACCAGCGCAACCTGAGACAGAGCCAGGGAGTAGCTGCCATCCTCACGCAATCTGGGCCTCCATCAAAACTGTCTCAGTAGCAATGCCTTTTTACCATCCAGGTTCACAAGGCTCATGTGGTTTGCAGAGACATTGAGCTTCAGCAGTTAGTATGCGGGACCTCCAATGTGTTGGGTTAACTCTAAGCCCCTCACCATTGGCCATGTTGACTGGAGCTCGTGGGAAACTAATTGCAATGCAAAACATCCAGAATTAGTAATTAAAAGTAGAAGCACCCGTATGGTAGGGAAAACTTCCTCTAAGAGTTCATCTCCTGTGACTCTGCCCCACAAAAGGTTTTGGAGAGGAGGATGCTGAGAAATTTCTCTAATTTTACCCAATTCATGGAACTACAGTTCCTTTAAGTTTAAATCTGTAGTGGACGTGAATCCTAAGAAGTATCAGCAAGAGGTAAAACAACATTTCAGAGCATTTTTACATTTCCCAGGAGCCAGGGATGAGTGAGAAATTCATTTCAATTCCATTTCAGTAGGAGTTTCCCCAATCTGCAACATTCCCCATATTCTGGACAAAAAGGACTTGAGATTGTTTTAAAATTAAAATGTGGGAGAAGCCAGACTCAGCAGTTTCAGGGTTTGGGGTGTTTTGCTATTCACAGTCTCAGCTTGAACCCCTGTATATTTAACTATGGGAAAGCAGAATAAGGTTTGCCCCATTTTTAAAGACAGGTTCCTCATCTTTAAGAGCTAGCCTCTCCAGATTAGGAACATTAAAATCTATTGGTTCTCGTGCTTATGGTGAGAAGTTCAGTTCAGTTCAGTTCATATTTAATAAGAATGCACCAGTGTTTACAAAGATTGATATCCGGCTGAGAAGGAACTTGAGAATTTTTTTTGAGAACTTGAGAATGTGGGGGGAAATCTGACAGCTCTGCTCATCCCAAGCAAGGTCATTTTTTAAAAAGTAAAACATCAACAGCATAGCACTCAGTCTTGACCTTTTCCAGTTTGGACATGTTCAAGTTTTGCTTTGGAAACCTGCACTGAATGGATTCTGTAACCAGGAGAATTATTCACTAGGTGTGCCTTGTAGTACCTGCTGGACTTTGAAGATGAAACCATACCTGTAAGTGCAGTTTTACATTTGAAAACCTACACATTGTATTCTTGCATCTGAAGTGGCTTTTGTTTTGAAAAAGTACGAGTGACAGTGAAGGACCTGCTGGCATTCATAAAGCCAGTCTACGCTGTTTTCTGCCAGTTATCTAGTCATTCCATTTCTTTTTTCTGTCTTTACCTTCTGGTTGTGTTTAAGTCCATTCAAACTACTCCAGCAGGTCTGGAACTGAACCCCTAAGCAGGCAGTGGAAACACTCTGGTTGACATGAATGGTCTTTGGTTAAGATTCTGTACATGTGTGCAATGCTTTTAAGTATGCAAAAAAAAATCCCTCTCAGGTATAAATTGAAACTCTTAATATAGTCAAAAGGTCTTGTGTGTCTTATAAATAGAGTTAACAACTGAATGTTGCCAGAGAGTAATTATTTGGGTAATCTATCTTGATAAACATATAAAATTTGTAACTGTAACATTTTGTAAACATTTCCTTCCATTAATTACATAATTGCTTACAAAAAGCCTCCACCTACTGGCACCCTTTGGATATTTTGGACTGCAAATCCTATCATCTCTGCCCAGTAGTCACGTGGGTGGGAAATGATAGGAGTTGTAGTCCATCAAGACCTAGAAGGCCTCATATTGGAAAAGCCTGGATTAAAAGCTCAATTGGATCTGGAAATGTTTAAAGGTGTTGTCGATTTGTTGTTGTTGCTTTGAACACAACTATCACAGAGGATTTATATGTCCAAACTGCTGCATGGAGAAACTTGGATGTGTAAAATCAATGTGGAAAACTCATTTCCAAGGGCTTGGACACAGCATTCTGGGAGCAGCCCCTCTGAAAGCCCAGGTGAGATCCATGTGGGCCCAAAGGACTTTTGCAACTCAAAGGATGCTTTTGAAAGGCAGCTATTACCTGGTTTGATGTCAGCACAGTGACATGATGCATTAAGCATTAGCAGTATCAGTCTGTCTCCCTTCCCGTCCCTTATTCCCAGATATCTGGACCCTTGTGGGGACATGGCAATTCTCAGCTTATTGTGCAGCCAGAAGCTACCAAGCTGGCTTTAAAGGGATACAAGTTTTGTGGTAGAGCACCTGGATAACAGGTGTGGCAGGGGAAACCTGCATCACTGGGCTCCTTATCCACTGCAGCTTTTATCTTGAGCTTTATAGAAACGATCTATGGTGCTCCATGGTGGCAAACCTCTTTGGGAATAGAGTTCAGCACTATGGCTAGCCCTGGAGAAGGTCAAACTAAAACGGATCAGGCACCCCACTGACACGGGAGCCCCCAGCCTCTCCCAGTAGTTTGCATTAAAAGGACACAACCTGGCGACACCAGATCAGACCGTTCCGCTGG
This sequence comes from Varanus komodoensis, assembly GCF_004798865.1. Lineage (NCBI taxonomy): Eukaryota > Metazoa > Chordata > Lepidosauria > Squamata > Varanidae > Varanus > Varanus komodoensis. The sequence goes on along the minus strand of NW_025335549.1, from coordinate 12,575,080 downwards.
CTCGCTCACTCTACACTGATGCTCCATGTCATCCCCAACCCAGCTCCCTACCAGAGTGCTTGACTGAACGCCCAGTCAGGCCACCGTGGCCATTGGTAAGGGATGGAGGACTCTGTCCATTTTGGTTTCTCCCCATTTCTCATTTCGCCCAATCTTAAACATGGCTTGTCTTGAATTTTGAAAAATAAGGCTTAAGCTGGGTTTGCTCCAAACCTTGAGGTTTTTTTTTTCCTTTTAAGTTGGCAACTAAATTCAGTGCACACTGCCCCTCTCTGTTGTGCCTAATCGACACAAGTTTCACAATGGGTGCTGCTGAAGCAATGCATTTTAATGGCTACCTTCCTTCCTATAACGTGCATTTGGACAGACTTTTTTTTTTTTTACTTTACTGAAGAAATCCATTGAGAGATTTGAAGAAATGCTGCTTTCAAAGAATCACTGAGGTTGCATTCCCAGGGTGGCCCAAACAGGCGACAATTAAGGAAGGGCTCCTTCCCATGTGGCTGCCCTTAACCCTCCAAGCTGAGAGTGTTGGTGCACATCCAGGGGGAGGTGGGAGGAGCACAGGAGTAAGGCAGACTTCCCAGCTTCCTCCCTCCTCCAAATCATGCAAGGGGCAGATCTGAGTCGTCACATATGACTCTTATCCTTGCAAGGCGAGAGGGAGGCACCTCCCAAGACGGCAGGGCCTCACTCCTCCCCTCGCCCCCAGTGCCCTTCCCTGTGCTGGCTCTAAAGGGGGTCATCTAACGCTGAGGCCCAGCCAGCATGGAAAGAGGGGTTGCGCACATGGACTCTGTGTGCAGAGTCCTGCTTCTGACTCTGAAGTGTCCTCGCGAGGTCAGAGCTGAGTTTCGGTGATGGAAGTTCCTCTTCAACAGGACTAGAGACTGCCAGGTTGGGGAAGACTGTTTCCCTTTGATCCTCCAGGGCTTCAGACAAGGGTCTTTCTCAGCCCTACCTATGGGGAGGCAAAGCAGTATAGGAAGTGAGGCTGGGAGTACGGAAACCTGGATTCCAGTCTTCAGTTTGCCATAGAGCTCACTGGGTGACTTGGGGTCATGACCATCTTCCAGCCTAGCCCATCTCCCAAGGTTGTGGGGAGGATAAAGAGGAGAGAAGGGGGATTGCGTTAGCTACTTTGGGTTCCTTCCGAGAGGGGAAAAGTGGGTTGCAAATTTAATATTTCTTTTCTTCTACCTGGATGGAACATCGGACTATCTGCATGAGAGTAATTTGCACTCCCACTGAGTTGCAGCCTCTCTGCCGCTAAGCATGCGGTCCATGAAAATAGGTGCGCTGCCTCTTGAACCTGGGCCGCTGTGATCCCCAGTCAAAAGGTTCGGGTAGCAAGGGAAGAGAATGACCCCTGCTGGGGACAGGAAAGAAGTTGCTGGTACCAGGACCCTGAAACACCACTGCTGGCCTGGAAAGATCGCTTTGGGCCAGATGGCGACCGACTGAGCAGGTGCTGCTTCTGGAAGGGCTCAGGGAGGGGCACCATGGGGAAGGCGCTTCTCCGAATGCACCCACCATTCCATGGGGTGTCGGCTGCATTATGCCGCATTGCGTGCCTAGCGACGCCCCGTCCCGAGGGCTCATTCATGGACCTGGCCTGCAGATCCTCTTTGCCTCACAGGGGAGCAGAATGTGCCCCTTCCTCCTCCACCACCCGCATGACGCGACGTGCGGGGCAGGGTCTCGGCACTGTGATGGACACGCACAGTACCCCACCCGGCAAGTTCTGTCTTCCCCAGCACCCCTTGTCTGGGGAAGGAGGGGTCATGAATTAGGAATGCCCAGTGGTGTGATTAGGTAACTTTGAGCAGAGTCATCATGGCCTTGCACCTCCCTCCTCGTAATGACGTGTGTTACCCCGAAATGAGATAAGTCACCTCTGCTGCATTTGGAAGCCTTCCTCTTCGCTCTGCCGAATGGGACCCTGGGCTGCACCCTCTCACTGCCCCCACCAAGTCTTGCCCTGAAGGCAGCACTAGGAATGCTCATCACACGTATGTTACGTTCCTGGCAAACTGATTTGGTGCAAGGATAAGTGTACAAACAAAACTGTCTTATTACCTTCAGATATAAATCTGTACCAAGGGTTAATTCCTATAAGGTTTGTTTGATCGTTTGTTTGATTGTTTGTTCGTTTCATTGCCTGCTATCAACAGTGTTGGGATCTTGTCTAATCATTTTTTTAAAAATCTGGAAATGTAGGAATGCCCAATTTTCATACATTATTCTCATGAAACTTTCACAGAGTTTACAGCTTCAAGTAACCTAATGTTGTCAGGCAATGTGTGTAAAGATCTAACGTGCTTTCTTCAAATATACCTAGAGATCTATCTATCTATTCACGCAGTCATGGATATATATAAATCTTTGAATTTGTTTTGGCTATGAACGTAAGCGACTGAAAACAGTCATTTTATGTTATTTTGTTCAGGATGTAATTTGTGACATTTATACTACCAAACACATTGCAGTTTTTCACAATGAGTTTGAAAAAAGATGTAAAATTGTCCTCTGTCGTGATGATATGTACGTTGTGTTCCAGTGATCCTGAAAAGAGTTGGAGGCTGTGTGCTTTGTTTTTAAGGTGTATACATGAACAGGCAAGATTCTGCATTATGCTGCTGTTCCATGCCAGCCAAGGTTAGCATGGATCTGAATGCATGACTCCAGCCCAAAGTTCTGTTGATGCTCCTAAGATTGCATGGAGTGTCCATACAAGCTGTAGACAGCTCATGTTCATCGCTTCAGGTGAGAGCACCTGCTTTCCTTAAGGGAAGCTGGTTCCCTGGCATTTCCAGTTTTTTAAAAGGCAGCCATGGCAAGGTGGGAGGGAATCAAATGCTGGGAAAGGAGAGAGAGCTTTCTCTCTCTTAGCCCTTAGGGGCTGCTGCCAGGCAGAGTAGGCAGAACTGGGCTAGAGCAAATAACAGGCCCACTCAAGAAACAATGGATTCTTATGCAGTTCAAGGACTTCCCTTTCCAGGGCAATTGAGGGGAAACCTAAATATGCACACCTGAGACACAAAGAGTTCTTTTTTCTTCCACTGCCAGAGGCAGACAAGAGAGACAAGCACAACCAATGCACGAAGTCCAAACACACCAGTTTTTCTGAATTGAAATTTAACTTTGAATACTGGAACTTTTACAAAGACTGCTTGTTAAAAATTCATTTTCTACTAGGAAGGATACTATTTTAAAAATGCAAAAGAAAAAGATGCCACTACATTTAAAGCCTTGTCAAGAAATTATTAAGGTTAGGGTATGAACTTGCCAAATGAAGAATACTATGCTAGTTACTTTTCTACATTAATTTAGAAATTGTCCATTTATGACATTTTTCTAGTGTATTTCTGCCAACACACTCAAATCTAACCACACCATAGCTGAGCATGCTGGAGGAAAGGAGTCAATTTAGAATAATATAAATGTGCAATTTTATAACGTGGTTTGTTAGAAGATGCTTCTGAATTTCCCCTTTCTTTCTCAGATTCCTTTCTCCTCGACTCTGTAAAGCGTGTATTTTTGCTTATGGGGTGTGTTGGTGGTCATCCCATGGAAATGTCAGCTTTCCATTTCCACATTTGGCTTCTGTGCCTCTGATTACATGCTAGAGAGATAAATTTGGAGCCTGCGAAGTTGGTTGTGCACTCTAGCACCAAACTGGGAACTTGGGAAATTGTCATGTGGGCATGTTCCTATAAAATAGACCCAAAGTCTTTAATGAATGGATCATTCCTGGGAAAATGGAATGGGGAAACAATTATCGGTTCTCTTCAACCTGATATGTGTCGCAGATCATATCAATCACTCCTTTTTTTTGATGAGCCAGTTTAGTTTTCCTTTTTTGTACTAATGTTAGGCACCAATTTGGTGTTCTTCGAATGAAATTGTACTGTGAAGACATATTTCACTTGATGTGCCATCTGAAGTTGTGCAAAAAAAATTAATGTATAAAAATTGTACTGATCACATCTATTTGTAGGTCATTAGTCCATATGTTGATTAGTGCCTTTGGGTATTTGGGGAAAGTTAATTAAAAATGACCCTCTTTTAATCCAAGTGTCTTCTTTCTTTGCAAATGCAAATGTCTTCATTTCTTTTTTCTTGTGTAGTACTTGCTAAGACAATGGGCTTATCAAAGAATGGTAGCAACTGGAATGCAGTAAGTCCTGCTAGTAGGAATGTGATTCACAGCGGTGAGGAATCAAACCCAAATATTTGCCATGCCAAAGCAACACAGAGCTTGAGGGCTTCCTATCCACTCCCATGCCCGAGTATCTCTGACGTTGTTCATGGCTGTTTGCAGCCGTCATTCTTTTGATCTCCTGCTATGGTGCCTTCATCCTGTCCCCATACCTTAGGGTTCCTTTCTTTTTCACAGACTGATCCCAACCAATCCCCGTTGTCTAACAAATGTACATACTTTAGGCTCCACACGTGCCCATTAACCCAAAACAGTGCTCCTGCAAACAGGACAGGGTGAATTTCACAGAGCTGGTGGGTGAGGGGGGAAGCCCACCTCCTTCTTTGCCGGGATACCGATAACAATTCCCCATTGAATGTGGAGAACTGCGAACTTTGAAGAATAACCCAGTTGTCCACTGCAAGCCCTGCATTATGGGTGCATATAAAAGTTCAGTCTGCCATGTTAGATCGGTGGAAAACTCTCTCACAGACTCCAAGTGACAGAACTTCATGGCAAGCATACATGTGAGAGCCACCCTCACGGCTTGTCCGTTGAGTAGGAGAAGGAACGTGGTTTATTTTTGATTTCATTCCACTTCTATGCGACCCCGTAACCCAAAGATTTTCTGGGTGGCTTACAGATGCAAGAACAGCACACAATAGAGTAATAAAAGAGTTAAACAAACAGATAAAATAGAATAAAATATTGAATGCATAAGCCTGGTGGCTGAATCAAACTGCTTGCTTGTCTATCCCTTGGCAGTCAAATGAAGCTGTACAGCTAAAATAAATAACTCTCAGTGTCCTTTGTAAGGGGTAGTTCTTCCCAGGAGACTGTTCCTGCTCAGTCTGAATAATGGACATCAAGCAGCCTGCAACAATCACAAGCAAAGTCATTATGTGACCAGCAGGCCAGTCCCACTGTTCATGTCCACTGTGGAGTATTTCTAAACAGACTAAATGAAAACATTAATTTCAATTTAATAAACTGCCTAGGAGTTTACAGATTTTTCTGTAAATAAAGCATGTGTGTCTTTGAGACCTGGGGAATACAGATCAGAGAGATGAGCTAATAATATATCGCTGCATCTCACAACTGGCTAAGCAGGGGCAGAAAGCATTTCATAAAGCATGGAGAAGAGCGGAGGCCCAGAAGCTGGAAGACAGCTGATGCAGTGAACAGATTAGACCAGAATTTATTATTTCCAAAGATTAATAATGTAATTTGGCACAAAGCGGTGAAGCAAAACCCGATCTTGTGCACTTGTTTCTTCTAATGGATATAGATTTACGGCAACACGCAGGGTTAGGGTTAGTTGCAAGGGTGGGCCACTGGTTCACCCATTTAGTCCTGTCCTCTGCAGATTTCCTCAGCTGCTGTCTCCCAGATATCTTTGACTTCATCTTCCATCATCCTGGTCACAGGCCATGCTGGCTGGGGTCAATGGGAGTTATCATCCCAAGAATCTAGAGGGCTAGACTGGGGCAACAGTCAACTCTGAACTGATTGTCTTGGCCTTTGCACCTAGCGTTCTTCCTTGTTCATGAATGCATTTATTCCTGCATCTTTCTCCCACTTTCTAGGCAATTCTTATCCCCATCCAGGCATTCCCACTCGATGTTCACTGCTGGTATTTCTTTCCCCCTCTTTTATGCAGGGAGGCTCTCCACCTGATTGCTGATTTTGTAGGTGTGAGTTCGCAGACCTCTGGAGAGCTTCTGCTGATGGAGAAGGCTCTTCTTGTCACAGACACAACAAGGGCTACAGGTAGTTGCAGCTGCCATATTCAGATGACCCGGGAAACATGGAAAAGCATGGAGACCATCAAACATTTTCTTAGCATGGTTGCTAGAAACCAAGTGTATGGTATGGCTGACACACCACAACAAGGTTTGGACAGACCCTGTGCAAGCTACCATGGCTTGCCATGTTGGGTGAACCCACTCATTATCCTGGAGGGGATAGCCTACCCAGGATGCCCCCCAAAACTGCCCCATGGTGACTGAGTAGGTTCACTGGACAAACTGGGAGGGGAGGAAGAGATGGAAGAGATGGAAAACCAGTGAGGGGAAGGCAAAGAGAAGGCACTGTCTTCAGGAAGGGTGTGGTTGCTGGAGAGAAAGCACCACATGCTGTTCTGGGCCTAACTTGCGTGTAGTACACAAGATCCACACATCAAAGTAGGTGAGAAATATTCCAGCTGTCATTGCGGCAAGTATAATTGGCCTGTTTTCCTGACGCCTTTTAAAGTTAGCTGTGAAGATGTTTATGGCTATAAAGGTCATACAGGAAACAATTTTATCTGATGTTTCCAAGAAGTCAGTGAGAGTTTCTAAAACACTGCATACATCTTAGATGAGGATAATGTAGCAGTCTGTGCTTATTAGTCCATAATATGACTTCCGGTCATCCATGTAACACTGAATGCCGCTATTTCAACAGCATTCTCACATGCCCTCTGTCCTGGAGGGGCAGTCCAAGTGAATTTCAGGCTTTGTTGATACACACATAATTAAAAGCTAGGTCACAAGTTCCAGGGCTGTCATTCCCCTGTCCTCTCCATTTGTGCAGAATATTGGTGGATGTTACTTTAACAATACCAGGAACACATAGGTGAAAGATTGTGCATTCTCGTCCCTTGTGCACTATTAAAATGTATTAGCTACTTTCAGTCCAGTGGTGCACAACAAGTAGAAGTGAACCAAAAATGGAGAAAATTGTCTGGAACAATAGACTGAGAGAAGAAAAGTTGAAGGAGGGGAAGTATTCAGCATCTCTCTCTCTCTCTCTCCCTCTCCCTCTCCCTCTCTCTCTCTCTCTCTCTCTCAATCTCAATCTCAATCTCAATCTCAATCTCAATCTCTCTCTCTCTCTCTCTCTGACATTCTTTTTACTGATATAAAACAGGGATGAGTTACACTCACACTAACAGATTCTCACACAGCCCTTTAAAAAGTCTGATTCTGCTGGTGACCAGACAGAAGCACAAAACACACCTGGCGAGCCATGAAATTTATTTATTATTTATTTAAAGTTTTTATATGCTGTCCCATTACTAAGAGTCCGTGGACGGTGTACAAAGAGCAGGCGGAAGGTGTTTAACAAAATCTCTAGCTCCTGATTCCTTGCTATTTCTGGCTTAGTAAAGCTGCAGAATGGCATTTGCATGGCATGAAATACATCTTTCCGGAAAGAAAGGGCATCCATCATTGTTCTAAAAGAAAAGGCGAGACTGGACAGCGGTAAGTCTCTGAGGAAAATGCCCTGTGGTCTGTTTCTCTCGGCGACAGCCTCCACCTTCTGCAAACATGGAAGACAAACCCCTTCCTCTAGATCTGAATGGAATTCATTCTTGCCCACCTAAAACCGGGATAGAAAACTGTTCCCAGTGTGTCCCTGGACACCTTTGTTGGCACTCATCAGGATGCTTAAGCCCTTATCAAAGAAACACCCTTCTTTTTCTTACTGGGAGCTGAGGTTGTGGTGAAAAAGGTTTCTGTCGGCGCCAGACATCACAGGTTCAAAGGAGTTAGCTAATGTACTGGGGCTCAGACCCCACCTTCATCTTACAAGCTGCCCAAAAGACATTGGTCTTGCCTCCCGCAGCAGCCATTTTGTGGTGGTGCCCAGGAGAGTTGCTCTAATTGCCAAATGGACCCCAAAATTTCATAGAAGCCCACAAGAGCTGGAAGGGGCCTGTAATTCCATTGGGTCCAACTCAGTTTGTCTGCTCTATGAACCATGCAAGGTTGGTTAGCACCTTCCACTTTGATTCCGGAAAAACATACACAAGTTGTTGCCTTAAGTTTAGCAAGATTTAAATACTGAAGAAGAAAATGAGCACAATTCTACCACGGATGAGCTGCAGAGAGGCCAGCTAGCCAGCCACAAGCCACTGACAACGTGCTCTTGATTTACATGGCAGTCTGTTAGCTAATCGGTACCCATTTGCGTTCATCTGGAGAAGTAATTATATTTTGCTCAAATACGGGGGGGAGGGGGTGTAAGGTTGATTCATAATACATCATTTTCACAGTTGAGCCTCATTAACATGTTATAAAGGGACACCAGTGCCCCTTGGAGCTGTGCTCCAGCTTTTAGTCAAATTGACATGCGGTGCTGAATATAAATATGGTCATTGCTGATGTTCAGATGTAATGAATTTTAACTCATTTGTCTATTATTGTATAGCCTGTGTTAAGAGCTTTGATGAATTAGTAGGTGTGCTAATTCACAAAGAGTTCTCTCTGGGCTGCACAAAAGCCTGGATGGAGAAGCAGGGAATGGATGAGACATTCAGGGGCACGAGAGGGTTTCCGCCCAGGGGAAAGTCAAGACATATAGCAGAATATAGTGATCGCTCCTCCATATATCCTGACATTATTGATTGATTGATTGATCAGTCAGGAAAAGCTTTCTCACTGTCAGAGCAATACGACAGTGGGAGCAGTTGCCTGGAGAGGTGGTGGGTTCTCCCATATTAGAGACATTCAAGAGGAAACTGGAGAACCATCTGAGTGGGATGGTGTAACGTGGTGTCCTGCAACAGCAGGGGGTTGGACTTGATAGCCTTCAGGCCCTTTCCAACTCTACTATTCTATGATTCTATTGAATCATATTGAATCTATTGAAGGATTGCCCTGTCCAATTCCAATCCCGAAGAACCAATAGAAGCTTGAAGTTCCCAGTCAGCAATCAGCACCAAAAAGAGTCTGACCAAACTCTCCCTCACTGGAGACATTCAAGGTGAAACTGGGCAGCCCTCTGAGTGGGGTGGTGTAACGTGGTGTCCTGCAACAGCAGGGGATGGACCTGATGGCCTTCATGGTCCCTTCCAACTCTATTGTTCTATGATTCTATGATGTTGCCATGTATATATCCTACCTTTCTTCTATCACAGAACTCAAGATTATGGATGGAAGAATCAGCACTTTTGAGCTTACCTGAAAATTGCACTGAAGGGTTGGTATGGTCCTGTCTTTGTTTTTGACCATTATCTCACCCTGGATGGCCAGCTTGGGATGATCTGAAGTCATTGTAGAGATGACCAACCACTTTGAGTAGACCTAAGGTGATCCATGTGGACACCGCCCACTTGCTCCATACTCCCTGGACCAAGAAGCAGCTCAGCCCTGGAGACTGCATGCCATCGATACTGATGGTATCATTTGTGGAGTCTCAGGCATCTGCAGTCCACCAGTCTTCAGCCTCTCTTCAGTTCTCTGCTTCCAGGCTTGCTTTTATTGATGGAATAATGCCCTTGGGCATGGTACAATGGAAATTCCAATGCACTCAATACAATATTCAGGACTTAGTTAATTGCAGGCTATATTTGCTCAAGCCAACAATTGTTGTCACAGAGAAAAGCAAATGAGCCATATACAACTGAGGTGGTGAGGGTAACTTGGCGTTTTCTTTAGAATCTCTCTGGAAATTAATATAGATGCCATTATGGCTCCTTTAATACAAATTAAAGGGAACTATGTGTATTGAAACATTAAGACAGTGGGATCAGTGGTGCTTCAAAAGACTGTGAGGACTATTTTTCCGAGGTTGCCATTTCGGAGGTAGATGCAAAAGGGTCCATGGACACATACCACTCCCATGATGAAACTCGGTTTGTAGAGTGCAGCCTCCATTGATCTAAATTCAGGGGTCTCCAGCTAGGCTGCTCCTCATTTTTTTGCCCTACACATTCACTGATGTTAAGGATGAAAAAAGCCACCTCGTTCATTGTCTGTCTGACTAAGAGAAACAGGCAGCATCAGCAAAGTGTGTGTGTGTAATTAATTACTGTGGGTGTGTACCAGAAATTTAGAGAGATCCCGTCTCCAGCTGGGACCAGCTGCCACAGTCACCGTGCTCAGCCACATTATACATTTAGCTTTTTGTCATGATTAGGAGCAGAAAATGTCATAGTGGGAAACATTTCTCAATAAAAGCAGGACACCTCTATCAAAAAGGGAAAACATAATCAGCAGGAAACATCCCATCACTCTTTATACTTAGTTATCTTGCCTCGTATGACATCTGGCATTAAAGCATCTGCTTCCAGGCTTATCTTTACAAATTCTGACCTTCTTGACAGAGGTTTATTTTATTTTTTTGACCCTCTTGTCTCTCTCCAATAGAACAGTAAATAAGTAACCCTTGTGGTTTGATCATCAGGAAAAATGCATGCTTTTCACCGATATGCTGCAGGGTTGGTGTCATTTTTAAAAAATATTTTAGCTCAAAGAGCTTCTCTCCTGCATGATCCGAGTCAAGCAGGGATTGTGAACCAGGCAACTGGTGGGGAATCTGTGACTCCCCGATGCTGTCAGTCCCCATCATCATCATCTTCTTCATTACATTTCTATACCACCCATAGCCAAAGCTCACTGAGAAGTTCACCACATTAAGTCCCCCATCCAGATTTGAACCAGGCCTGAGCCTGCTTAGCTTCCAAGAGTGGGCTGGATCAGGCACTTCAGGCCATACAGAGCTAGATTTATCTACCCTAGCCAGCAAAGTCAGTGCTCAGCAAGTTGCAATCAAACAGCAGCATTAAGACTCCAAGTTTCCCACCTCTGGTTCAGAGCTTTAAAGGCCCATAGTATAACTTATCCTTATTTATTATTTTTATTACTTTATTATTAACAGCGATTCTATCCCGTCTCCCACAAATGTCTTGGGATGGCTTACAATATACCCATAGGCATGCATTATTTTCCTGTTTCCTGACACCAGAAAAGGCTACTGTTTGCTCCATAGGGTGAGCAGATTGTACAGTGCCTTGCACTTTTTGTAGAGGAAGACAATATGCACGGGAAATTATTTAAGATGCTGGGAATAAGCCGTAGTGAGCATTTGCAGACAGAAACAGGCAATGGGTGTTTAAAAAGGACTGACAATCATGCTCGAAAAATCGGAAGACCTCTTTCACGTTCTCCTTGCAATGTTCCTCATTAGACCAATATGTTTACTACTGAGGTTTGTCTTTACAAGTAATTACAATGCTTTCCGCAACACCCCAGTCACCTTAGGACAATCCAAGGACGATTTGCCTGTGCACTAAAAGCTTGCTAATGCTCTCTTGTCCAAAGGTACTCCGCACATCTGCTCTACAGAAAGGCCTCTTCCTTTGATGTAGCTGGCAAAACCCCTGTTAGCAACTGATGAAGGATAATTACCCTTTAATCACCATCAGTTCCAGTTTCACCTGTGCCACCTGCAAATACCTGGCACCTATTTAATTAGCAAGCAAATGGAGAGTGCCCTTCCACCCACAATTGGCAGAGGGCAGTCAAACACCACCTTGCTAGCCTCTGTCCCTTGTCTCTATGGCTGCCCTACTTTAGCAACTGTGTAGCAGGCAGAAATCCAACCAATGCAGCTGCAGCCATTACTGGATTTTAATAACGGGGAAAGCTGGGCTTCTATCTTGCTGTAAAGATGTTAGGAAGCCTCCAATGGCCAGCCCACTGTGTAGGGATCTCCTCTGGAGTGTGGGTGCTCATGATGAACGTTCCCACAGCCATGCTTCATAATGAGAGTCCAAAGCAGCAGGTCTTCAGGTTCATCCATAGCCACACATCAGCTCTAGCAGCATTCTCCTCTTGAGTAAACACGCCAGGCACTGCACCACTGTGGCCAGTTCTTCCCAAACAGCAAAAAGTGAAAGTGGCTGCATTAGCCCAGGCGATCCAGGAGGCAATTGAGGCAGATGTTCATGTCTGTTTGGTGCAGGGAGAGTTTTTAAAGTGCAGGGCAGGTGGGGAGAGACTGGTCTATCCAGATCAGAAAAGCAATCCTACATTCCATGCTAACTTTCTGCCCAATGTTTTTCCAATCACCCGGACAACAGAACAACATCTCCAGCACAATTTTCCTATTAGGAATGTGTTGTAGATTCGAATATTATCCATACCCAGATCTGGCTTTTGTCCTCTCTTTGTGGGGTGACGAATTTCCTTTTCAAGGCATTTTATAAAGTGGCCGCCTCACTTTCATGATGGTTGATAATAACAAGCCTTTGGTCGCATCAGCCCAGTGCTTCTTATGTCATTATGGAGGAGCAAAGTCATTTTACCACCAAAGGGTGGATGTGTGCTGAAGTAACACAGATATGCTTGAAATGTTAAGGAAGAAGCAACTCTTATCCTCTGCAAGCAAGAATGGTGCATTTCTCCGGTTCCCTGACTTAACTAGACCATTATTTCCAAAATCACAGAAATATAGACATTTCACTGAGAGCTTACCCAAAAGATCCTCAATTTTCTCTTTCTTCTGAACCAAAACCTTTTATTCGCTTCTTAGAGGCTGCAGATGACTGTGATAGATCTGAGAGTACTGCACAGGCTTTTGAAGATAATTTACAATAAGAAACTGAACCTTTACCAAATGGCTTTGGGAAACCATAGTTTTCTGTCTTTATCTGCCTGTTCTAAATTGTGAAGGAGAAAGACTGCTGTCCAAATTATCCTTTATTAAAAAAAAATAAATTACAGACAACAATGTTGCAGCCAAGGATACATCATTAAGTCTTCTCTCTTCAGGATGGACTGTTCTTAGAAAAATTACTTTTAATAGTCTCACCTCTGAATTTTATATCATTCAAACCTAATTTGACAACTTTTACAATAATCCGAATATAATTTGACATTAGCTGTACCACAAACATTCTCTATAACTTTTTCTTTGATGAACAAAGGATCCTATAAGCAGAAACTGTGCATTGCATATAAAACCAACTTGGGAAGGGTGCTTATTTTTCAATTTTAGAAGCATACCATGCTAAACACTGCCTGAAATATAGGTGGGTTTTGAAGAGGTTCCGTGCATATACTGGCTTCTTTTTCCTAACTGAGGGAGAATAAAACACACAGCAGTGAAAAGGAAAGGTGGTCTAAAATGAGCATGGAAACTCACCACTACCTCTAGCCTCCTGTGATACCAGGCTATGTGAGGTTATCCAGGAAAAAAGGCCTTCAACTCCAGCCGCTGGCTGGGGCATGCTGGTGACTCAGGCCCCTTGTAGGTTTAAACATGCATAACGTCGCGCCCTTAGAATCTTGGGAAAGGCCTACCTCCATTGCGTGAGCCACCCAAAATATATCAGTATACAGCTGCGGATCGGGCACCGACGCTTTTTTCTTTTGAATGCCAGGCAAAACCCTTTTTATTCTCCCATGATTTTAACGTTTAATTGGTTTTCATTGTGATTTTAGCATGAATTGCCAGATTCTGTGCCATTTTTATCTGTGCTCGTTGTAAACTATCCCAAGACACTAGTAAGGGGACAGTCTATAAAGCTATAAATAAATAAATATGAAATCCATTTTGAGAGGGTTTTTATCCATAATGAAGCCTGATTGCATTGGAAGAGTGCCCATTTCTTGGTCTCCTCCTTGCCCTCCCCCAAATGCAGTCATTAGAGATCCCCTGATAAATGTGTCCTATGATTAGAAGGAGGACCTCTCAGTCACTCCATCCCTCTCCTTCCCTCCTCCCAGCAGAAAGCAAGTGACAGATGCCACTTTTGGAAAAGATCAGCCTTTCCAGAGCTGCATCACAAGCGAAGCCTCGCACAGGGCCCAGCTTTGGTCCTGCTCACTTCTGTTTCGGATATATAGATTCTTTGTCCTTTAATTTGCAAATATGTATACTTCTGCATACAGGGACAGTTCCTGGGCTATGCAGAAAGCACTCCCTTCCTTTTGGGTGGCCCCATTTCACTTCAGAACTTATTTCCACTCATCTGTGCAACTTTGGTATGAGAAGAGATGAGTCACACTGCTGAGATGATTATACCAGCAGCAGAACACAGAAATTAAGGAGCTACAGGGCACAAGAAGAATGGGAACATTGAGGGGAGGGCTTTTCACATTCCAGAGAATGAGCCTGCAAACAAATTATTTTCCTAGTAGGACAGATCTGGAGAGGCAGTCTTGAGAGCTGACACAGTACAGGATGGTGTCTGAATCACTGGAGGAGATTGTGTTCTTACAGATGCGGTTAATCAGACGTTGCTCATGCTCTTGAGTGCTGGTTTAGCAATCCCCGCCACCAGCACACCTTTTCTTAGGGGATTTTGAAGGCCACATGATGTGATGCAGATAACAAAGGGCCAGTTTCCACCGGGCAAAGTATCCTGCATCTCAAAGCAGGGATGGGGTTGTGAAAAAAAATCAGTTTTCTCTGCAAGCGGGAGTGAATCAAACTTGAGCCGCTCACCTGGGGGCTGCTTAACAGACTGGTGGGTCGTGCTAGGTGGGGAGAAGAAGAGAGGCAAAACTAGGAATACTTCTTAAGCAACACGGCAAAGAACTTCCGAGTATTATACCTCAAGTTTGCCCATTCTTACACATGGTTAATTATTGCAATTATGGAGTGAACTGGAGTCTGGGGAGCTAAGCCCATGTGATTCCCACCCTCAAAACAGATTCCTCACACATCCCTAAGTCACCCAGAGAAAAAGGAAGATCAGCTATACATCTAGAGGTATACAAAAATATGTGTGGAATGGAGAAAGTGATCAGGGAGACTTTTCTCCCTCTCTCATAAAACTGGAGCTCAAAGAGGTCACCCCATGAAGGGGATTGGCGGGAGATTCAGGGCAAATGAAAAGATGGCCCTAGTCACCCAGCACAGTCTGTCATGCCATGGAATTCACTTCCATAAGTAGTGATGGTCCCCAATCTGGATGGCTTCAGAGTGGATTGGACAAATTCCTAGGGAAGAAATTCAGACAGCGACTCAACACCCACCGCTGCGGAGGTCTCTGCCCAGTGCTTTTGGATTTGCTGGTAATGGGGGAAGAAGCAAATACGGATTTACTCAAAAGTAAATGGCACTGTGGCTTGGGGGTTACCCTCTAGAAACTGTAAGCAAGAGTTGCCATGCTCTAAAAGACATTCTCATCTTCTCCCTTATCAGAATGCCATGTCTAGTCTGGAATTTTTAAAGTCTCATACAGCAATCTGCCCGTTTCAGGCACTCCCTCTTTCCTATCTGGATTTGAGTCCAACCAAGGAGAAAATGGTTGAAGGATTAAATGTGTTTAAAGCTTGAAGGTTAACACAGAAACATAGAAACAGAGCGAGTCAGAAGGGGTCTCCCGGGCCATCTAGTCTGACCTCCGGCACTAGCCCTAAATAAGAACAGTTTGGGACATTGCTCCAGGAAGTCAGTGCCGTGTGAAGTGCCGCATGCTGGGATGGGGACTCCAGAAATCTGGGAGTCAATGCTCCATGCGTGAGTCTGGGCCCAGTCACAGAATCTCAGCCCAACCTGCCTTGCAAAGGTGTGCCATTTTTTTTTGCCCCTGTGGGCCTGAGCCACAGAGAGTTTTTGGTACCTAGGACTGCCCCAGGTTGCTCCTGGCATCAGAGGGGCAAGCACCATTGAGTTTTCTGCAGAGGCTGAAGAAGGTATCTAAAGTCAGATCTTTCCCTCCAGTGGATCACCTCTTTCTTGCGGCAGTAGGAGAGAGAAAGAGAGAGCGAGATCTAAATCATCCATTCTTTTGGGATATGCTCCCAGGGGTGCTGACAATGGTCTTCTAAGCTCATAGGAGGCTCAAAACCAGACCTTGAAGGAGGACAATCCCCGTGGTTTACAATGGCTTTGCACACGTAGACATTTCTTTTTCTCTTCTCCCTTTTTTATGACTAATAAAGCCAATGAAAAATCCTTGAGCCAGAACTACTATGCTGAGTAAAACTCATAGAGAAGAGTAGCTTTTTCACTTGAGTGCATCAGCTTAAACTACACTGAGCTACAATCCATAATCCATTATCTAATTTGTAATAGTTGTGCAACGGTGAATTTAAACTAAGACAAATGACTTTTGTATTGACCACCAAGTAATTACTTGTGCTGGTCAAAATGAGCTGGCCCCGGGATTCCTCAGAAGAGGAAGGGACCTGTTTGCCATCAAGAGCAGCCTTAGCAATATTGGCATTTCAGCCCCAGCACTTCCTTGAATTGCATTTCTTGTGTGTTTGTTGGGTAGTTTATATTAAGAGTATATGAAATCTGGCCTGGCCACCATCCTATGGATGAGCTCCCTGAGAAAAAGACGAATCGTTGCTCGCAAGTCTTTAACTTGCCCAGTTTGTTTTTGCAACCTCTCCAGCCATGCATGGAGGCACTGGGGATACTAAGGGCATGATCCAATCCAAGGCAGAGAATTGGGGGGGAGATGCCTTGCCACCACCTCCAGAAGGCGATTACTCATGAGTTAGCAGCATGTCTCTCCCCGTTCCCCAGTGTTTCCTGCTAGCTCTGTGCTGGGACCGACTCGTGTGGAGTCCCCATGCTGCATTCAATGCACACGTGTGCAGAGCATCCCTGCAGGGAACTAACCTTTCCCATGTCAGGACAGAGCTTGCGAGAACCAGAGGACCCTTGGAGAAGAGGAGAGGTCCCATAACATATAGAGCACAGAGCAAACCTGAGATGCTGGAGGGCAATGGGCTGCGGGGACGGGTGCCTGAGCAAGTGGCAGTCCACCGGGCAGACTACCTGGGCCGTGAGCAGTGCTCGGGGGGCAGCACAGTGAGCTCCCAGTGAGGGCAGCGCCTTCTGCTCACCCGGGGTGCCATCTTACTGATGCAGAGGCTTGCAAGCACCCACCAGGGAATCACTCTGTGGGGTGTTCAGCCATGAAACCTCCTGAGCAGTAAACTTGCCTGCTTGCACACCTGAGCAGCGGCTCGAATGCCGGCTGCTCTTTGAGCCAAAGATGGCTCAAAGTCATGAGGGACTCGCTCCCAAGGCACCTGCCAGGAAAGCAACTGAGCACCTGGCAGCTGAGCAAGTGGCACTGCTATTGCTTGGGGGGTGCTTTCTTGCCAGGCACCCCACAACCAGGGAAAGCTGTGCCCTCACCGCTGCACGAGAGCTTTCCCCGCATGTTTGGATCTTCTTTAGTAGCTTTGCTCCACATCTTTCAGTTCACGTGAAGCAAATGAATCCCCAGATGCATCATCCCTTATGTGCCGTGGAAGGGACAACTTACCCCAAGGGGATGGGAGAAAGAATCGCTCTCTGGCACGTGGCACAGTTTTTCAGGAAGGCGAAAACACTGCCATTTGCTGGAGCTTTTGTTGCATTCTGCAAAAGATGTTAGAGGATTTGGCCAGCATCCTTGAGATGGGTTGTTTTTCGGTGATGGATTTGAGTAGGCTGCCTGTTGCTTTGAATGCCATACTGATTAAAAGTCATCTCAGATTTTATTTTATTTTTATAAACAAAGCAGAGATTCCTGTTGGCAATCCCTGCCATCTCAGATGCTATTTGTGTCTGCCTTTGGCTGTTAGTGTGGGTGGCCAAGCTGTAGGAAGCCACTTTGAAAATCAAAAGTATCTCGCGGCCAATGCAGGTGCATCACAGAACATGACGTGATCACACCTCCAGGAAGCAAGGCACTAAATCCACATTTCCACCCACCTTGAAGGAGGGCCTTGCTGTCTTTTTTTGCATGATTCTTGCCTGATGGATAACTGAACTCTACTCTGCCTTTTGGTTTAAAATGAAATCATGATGACCACTTTTGCATTTGTGGAAAAAAGAGTAATTTGTGTCTTTGTTTTGTTTACTTCCTTTCTTGTCCTCCTCTTCTCCAGTGACTCTTGTCCTGCCAGTTGGCCTTGATGGCATCCAGGCCGTCAGCAGGTGTCCAATCTTACCTACCCTTGATCCCAGCCATGGCTCCCCCCACCCGCCTTCTCCTATAATGGTCCCACTGCTTTTAGAAGCCTGCTGGAGAGTTATGGTTTGGCAAAAACCTGCACCTTGCTTCCGGATCTCATGCTGCAGTTGCCCGTGCCGTGAAAGCACATGTCCAGTTCCCCATCTGTGTGCTTCCTCCAGGCACCCCATCAGGACCGGAAGTCAACAGACTGCATAGCTGGCCCCGAACATGCAAACCCCAAACATTTGCTGAGTCTGCTCTATTTTGCTGCCACTGGACGTTGCCAAGCGATCCATTCTCATCTTTGAACTCTGCTGGAACCTTTTCATTTTGTTCCATCCATCTTGTGTCGGTCTCTTTAAAGTGGTGTTACTTTAATTAGCGCTTGACTAGCTGACTGGGCACCTACTTTATTTAACAGCAGCGTCTCAGGCGCAGGGGGTGGAGAAACGAAGCATCTCTGCCGCACGGCTTTTAAATGTCAAGCAGAGATTATATTTGTGAACACTGTTAAACAACTGGCTTGCTACATAAAGCCCAGCCCAGAAGTTCAATTTTTCAATTAAATTTTGCTTCAGTGCAATCAGCTGGTGGCAGAAAAAATTAGCACAAACCAGAGAGAGAGAAGATCACCATGACTACAAAGGTAACTTTCTGACATAGACTAAGCCTTAGTTGAGCATGGATGGATTTTTTCTAGGCATGTGAATCAGTTCTATAAATCCCTTTCTACGGAAAGCCTGCTAAAATTGACTCCTTGCAAACAACAGTAAATATGAGCTGGTGGAAATTCAGTCCAGTGACCACTGTCTTTAGGCTAGACTGGTTAATACCCAGACACAAATCAGATCTTTGCAACAGTGAGGAACATAACTTAAGAAGAGGCCTCTTGGTTCAGAGTCCTCAAGTTTTCTGGGTTGGTGTGCACAAGGTACATTTTGGGAAAGTACTGAGCATGTTCTCACAACATGGTTGGGGAAGTTTGCCTGAACCCTAACCCTAAACAGCAGCTCACTTCTTTGATGGCAAACTGATGACACTTTAAAAAGCAGCATTCTTGAAAACCTCATGACAAGGCCTCTTGGGAACCCGCATATGTATCATGTGTACTGCACTTTGTACTATGTCTGCTTCTCAGTGAATTTTTAAATTAAATTAAATTAAATTAAATTAAATTAAATTAAATTAAAAACCGGGGGATGCAGGACACCAAGAGGGGCATCTGCATGAATGCCCCCTGAAACTCTGCTGAGTTCTAACATTGTGAGATTTAGAGGAAAAATATCTTTCCCCAAAGTTCTGATGCACTCCCCGCCTCCAACCTCACCGATTGTTCCTCCAAAATAATAACAACGATAACAATAATGTTCAAATTTGGCATATACGCTCTTGCTAGCCAGTCTGGAACAAAGCTAATGACAAGCATTGGCAGATCGGGCTCATTGTTCTCCTTTTCCTTGAACTGAACAGACACTGAATAGTACAGATGTAAAGATGATGACATTTTTTCAAAATCATCTCTTGTGTTTGCAAAATGGCTCTGTGAATTTGAGCTTTGCAATTGCCCTTATCCAGCAGAAAGTGAGTCCCAGATCAAACCAGGCCAGAGCTCTGCCTAGAAGCAAAAAGCACAGAACGGAAGCTGTCGTGCTTTGGGCGCATCATGGGAAGGCAAGACTCACTGGAGAAGACAAGAACGGTAGGGGAAGTCAAAGGCGGGTGGCAAAAGCGAAGGCCAGCTTTGGGATGGGTTGACTCCAGGAAGGAAGCCACAGCCTTGAGTTTACAAGGGCTGAGCAAGGGGTGTCCAGAAGGAGAATTCTGGAGGCACACATACATGGGATCACCATAAGAACTAGAACCACCGAGAAGCCAAGTAGCGACATCTGCTGAGGAAAACAGTAGGTGCGAGCTATTTCCTTCACGTCCCCTTTACGGGCTTGGCAGAAGCAGGGTGTGTAGTTGGCCACTGTGAGACACAAGATACTGGACCAGATAAGCTTTGGTCTGTTCTGTGTCTGCCCACCATTTCAGATCTAAAAGGTTGTGCTTGAATTTTTGTGATAACAGGGATCACTTCCTTCCTACTCCATTCTAGAGTGTCCAGATTAAATATTTAAATGTTGCTTTCAGTAGCGGTGAAGTTTATTTTTTTGACCTAAAAGGTTTGCTGAAGCGCTGCCATATAGCTGATCGCTTCTTCCAATTCATCTTCACTCTTGCTGGCCACACAACCTGGTGGTTCTTGGCCATTTGCCCAAGACATTTGGCTGCCTGAGGCAAAGGGTGGGTTGGCTGCGTTTCCAGGATTCCACCTGCAGAATCTGGCTGGAACGGCGGCTGAAATTTAACATAGTACAGGCAGAATCTGGGAGTGTACTGACAATAATATAACCCTGAGCAAGCCTATCAGTTGTGTTACAAGAGCACACTGGGACAGTGTTCTGAAGGCAGGCATTAAATTTACAGTATTTTTCATGCACCGTCAACTGGCTAAGACAGAAAATCATAAGCATACAAGAAACCTCCCAAAATGCTAGTAGCAAAAATAAGGCAAAGATCTCAGCTAACCTGCTGTCATGCAGACGAGGGTCAGGATTGCTTCTTGATCATTCCAGAGTGCAGGACAGCAAATAGCAGTCACATTACAGGAAGCCAAATTCCAGCTGGATATTAGGAAAAACGTCCTGCCTGTTAAAGGAGTACAGCAATGGAACCAAGGAATTACGGAGGTCCTGGGCTCTCCCACACCAGAGGCATTCAAGATGCAGCTGGACAGGCATCTGGGAGGGCTGGTTTCACTTGGAGTCCTGCACTAAGGGCAGAGAGTTGGACTTGATGGCCTTCTTGGCCGCTTCCACCTCTATTATTCTATGGCTCTATGATTCGATGAAGTACTTCTACATGCAGTACAGAATTAAACTGTGGAATTCACTTCCACAAGATGCAGGAATGACCAAATTCCTGGAGGGTGAGGCTGTCAATGTTTCCTAGTCCTGATGAATATAGGATACTTTCAGTATAAGAGACAGTATGCCTATGTACCACAGTAGTTGGGGAACATGGGTGGCAGGGTACTGTTGTACTTAAGTCTCACTTGCGGGTTTCTCATAGACAGTGTGTGGACAAAATGGACCTTGGTTGAATCCAGCACTGATCATCTTTTGTTCTTATATCTTTTGAGCTTATATCAAGCCCTCTGAGGGCTTGAGGAAGCCCTCAAAGACGTGCCTTGAAAATGGATCTGTTACGCACGGCCTTGCTTTAACCCCTGCTTTCTACACGGATGTCATCTTAAGAGAATGCTGTAACTCTTGAGTTTTGCTTCTGTGCCTTTCCAGCATTTTCAGAATACTATTTTTTTTCTTTTATGGCAGGGAAAATGTAGCTCTTAATGGTGAACATGAACGAAAGCATGATGCCCCTGCATATATTTCTGCTATTCCACTATACCACAGAGCTATCTCAACCACGAAGAAGGAAAGGAAATTCTGCTTGTGCAGAGCTTGAATCTCAATAGGACACAAAACTCAGAGCAGATAGAATAGATCAACTGCCAATTAACTTGTTTGTTGCAAAGCTGTCCATACTAGAAATAATTGCACCTCTTGATTTTGGCCAATACAGATAGATGAGAAATTCATCCTGGGTTTTTTCCCCCAGAATATATCAAAATTTGCTTAGTCTCCTCATATGGGCTGGAAAAAACTTGGGATCTGAAATTCGAAAGTGGGAGAAAGCAAAACAGGTTCACCCATCCAGAACAGATGTGTACAAAGACACATGAAGATTTAGTGGTGTTGCTGAGCTCACCATCTTACGAGTGGCTGTTGGAAAGAAACTGTGCAAATTCATCATGCAGATGACACTTCTCAGGTTTATCACTGTGAGTCAGGAAACATATTCTGTTTTCCCCACGGCAGATGGTGTGAGGGAAGTCTGAAACAGAAAGAGCTTCGTTGGTGCCAAGTTTTCTGCCATCTCCTGCAGGCAGTATATCCATGTGGCGCCATATTCTCACAAATTCCAAGCACTTATACTAGCACAAACTATTTAAAGCAACAAAAATTTTCATTTTTCTGCCTCTGTTTTATCTACCCAATTAACTGGAGCACAAAGCTCATTTCCCTCTCTCAGGAAGT
Organism: Varanus komodoensis; assembly: GCF_004798865.1. NCBI lineage: Eukaryota > Metazoa > Chordata > Lepidosauria > Squamata > Varanidae > Varanus > Varanus komodoensis. The sequence continues at coordinate 12,553,056 of NW_025335549.1, read as the reverse complement.
CCACACATGATGATAGTAGCTGCTAATATGTATTTATTTGTTTACAACTTGTCTAAACCATCCCTTACCATGGTCTTGGGATGGTTTAACAATGAGAACAAGTAAAATAAAACACAGCATCCTAATAAAATGTCTAATCAACAATAAAACCCCTATTAACAAACTCAGATCTTAAAACATTGGGAAAATAAAAAGGTTTTGGTCTGGCACTGAAAAGAGTAAAGTGATGGTGCCAGGTGAACCTCTCTGGGGAGCAAATTCCACAATTGGGGTGCCACCAGAAAGAAGACCTTGCTCCAGGAAGTCACCGTCCTAATCTCCTTCAGGGCGGGCTCCCGGAGAAGGGCCTCTTCCCCAGATCTTAAGGGGTGGGCAGGCACATATGAATGGAGACGTTCCTTCAGGTAACCAGCCATTTAGGGCTTTATAGGTATATGTATAGCAGAGAAAGACATAAAAATTCATACTAGAGACTTTATACCACGAAGCTTTTCACCCACCAGTTTACCAAGGTTTCGACTTCCAGATTCTTTGCAGGATTAAAACTATTTCCTTTACTCGCCCCCGCCCCCGCACCATTTCCCTTTTCCCTCCGCTGTTTGATGCATTCCAAGACACAACTGCTGTGTTACAGTTGTTAGGGCAGTGTTACAGTTGGCATTGCACAAACTCAGGGAGGCTACATCCCTCCGTTTCCAACAAGTGTGCCAAGCCATAAGTGCTGGGAGACTGGTGAGCTGAAGACCCGGGTTCTAGTCCCTGCTGAGTCACAGGATCTCCTGTTCAGCTTAGGGAATTCTCCACCCCAAGATGTTGGAGAGGCTTTGAAGAGGGATTACACATGGATGAGGTGATACATGCAAGATATATCGATTTTTCCTTCTATTTCTGACGTTTCCTTTGTATTTGCCATTGCTTCTGTGGGCACACCAGCATCTTGCTTGCACGAGGAGGAGGTATTGCTAGGCTTTCTCACTCCCAGCTTTTCCATATCCTAGAAGCAGATGCTATTGACACAAGAAATGTTCAGATGGTGAGAAAATAATCCCATATGTTCCTTTCAAAACAGGAGCATAAACATTCTACAACACACAGCAAGTGACTAGCTGCAGTTGCGTTCATGGATCCATGCAGGCAATGTTTCCTTGGGAATGATTTGCCCTGTGTACAGTCTAGTATGCATTAAAACAGTTGCATTGTTTCAAATGCCAGGTCAGCTGGCTCGGGCTTGGAGCAATTGTGGGTGGGGGTGGGATTTGGCTACGACATTATACATAGGTGGGAAAGTGGCACAGAAATGCATGTGCTATATCTGGATTCCTGGCACCATTTTCATGATTCTTGTTACATGGAATTTATGGGATGTTGAAAATGGCTTAAGGTGCTTTTTGTGTGTAAGAGCGTGTCTTCTGGAAATGGGGTACTGTAGGTAAGCCAGTTACTTAAATCTTTAAGAACATCCCTGAGTAAGAGAGCTACTGAAAGGTGCTGAAAGGTGCTGAAAGGTGGAAAGAAGGCCAGAAAGGTTGTTGGAAGTAAGGTCTGTGTTTGGTGTGCAGGGAAATGGAGGTTCGGGAAGGGAGAGAGCATTCCAGAAGAACAAATAAGCTTCTGTTGCACTCTTACACTGTATTTGCATCCAAAATAACTTATCTGGCTGAGCTACTCAAGTCGAACAGGTTGCTCTGATGCAGCCCAGCACTTGCTTAGACAGAAAAAACAACTCCCCAGCCAGCATGATGGGCTGGGGAATCCTCAAATGTGTAGGACTTTATTCTGTCTTAGCATGTGGAAGATCAAGCTCTACATAAACAAATGACCATGCATATCACTGTGTTAACTAATGAATGCAGGTTAACTTTATGTAGTTCAGTAAGCAATACCCCTCTTCCATAATGACATTATCCACTCAGAGGGTTTAGTTTCCCCATTTCTGTCTTCTAGCACAGGACAGGACCAGGTCATGGAAGAGTGTTGGATGGTTTGATTTCCTCCATGACCTTCTTCCTTCAGCTTGAGCACTTAATGCCACCCACCGCCCCCAGATTATCAATATTCTGCTAACCAGGTTGGCCTCCCAAGGCGACACGGGAATCCGCCAGGCAGATGGCAAATGTTGCTCTAAATTACAATAGATTTCACATGCACTGGCTCTCAATTGCTGTGTCTGACGTACACCAGTAACTGTGTGGGCGTTGTGATGAATTAATGCTGAGCGTTGGGGAAGTTTCTCAGACAAATGGCGAGGGGGGGTCTATTTCTGTCCCCCGCCCCTGAAAGACATGCACTTTGAAACTGTAACTTACAAAGTCACCCTTTTCGGGGACATTGGCAACTGGGTCAAGGCAATTTTAGCTATTGCACACGAGTGCACAGAAGGCACCATGCAATCCTGTTCATTAGGCATTCTGCATCGGTATAATAAGTTTTAGGAGGGTAAATGATCTTCTGCACTGCAGCCAGCTTGATCAGACACATGAAGAATTACAGAGAGTTTCAGGTTTACATGCAGCTCATGAGACAGGGCAGGGGAGAGAACTGCAAGCCATGAGCTCAGAAGAGAATCACACCCAGAAGATACGGACCCTGCCAGCAGCATTGTTCACAGCGGTCCTTCACAGGACAGCCACTGCTGGGAAAACCAACATCCTGGCACTAGGTAAGCCCATTAACAGGTGCAATGCAAGAAAAACCAAATTCAGCAGTCTCTTGTTCTTACCTCCCTTGGAAGTGCTTTCCCTCCACGACGGCCACTTTTAGGGCCAGTGCCAGTGTCCTGGAAGGCCAGAGTGTTCTCTCTCTTCATAGCAAAATAAATATGTTTGACCTTAAAGGGCCTCAAGACTTTCTGTGTAGCAAGGCTCACTGCAGTAGGCTAACACAGCGACCTTCTGGAACTGTTATTTATTTTTCAGCTCCGTCTCTGGTCTATCCTACGGCAAGCCTTTCATCTTCTCCTGATAGTCTTGCCCAGCCTCCTGAAACTTGAAACTGAAAAGTGAAAATGGAAACACCACCTGGACGTGGCTCCCCAAACCTTAGCAAGGGCCTCCGCTTTACTAAGTCTAATCTACCTTCTCGATGAAACAGTTAACACATGCATGCATATCGCAGCATCCGAAAGAAAGACTTCAAAGAGCGATGCCAATGCAATGAGCTGGACCCAGGCTTAGTACTGGTTAGAACAGAACCACTGAATTTGCGAGACTTCATAGCTCAGCGGTGGAATGCGGGCTGTGCATGCCAGTGGTCCCAAGCTGAAACTTTTCCACCATGTTTGTCTTCACCATGAATTCTCCTATATGCCTCTTCAAATTGAACATACAAAGAAGACAGATTATGGGAAAGTGTTCTATCTAGAGTTTAGTTATGCGAATTCAGAAAGGACAAGGAATTACTAGTGGTTCAATAGGCAAAGACCACCTTCAATTTAATCTTAAAAGAAAAAAGTAAATTAAACCAGCCACATTTGATTCTAATTTTTAAAAAAATGCTTAGGACAAATTGCACATTTCTCCCTATCCATAAAATTCTTGCAGAGGTTTCTAATATATCCAGAGGCAAGAATAAAATTATATGCTCTTAAGAGTTCTTTTTCAGCACCTTTGGAGGAGGGAATGCTATAGAAAAGGGGTTGTCAACACCAAGTTCTGTAGAACTTATTTCCACTACAAGTCCCATCAGTCCCATCCAGCATAGCCTATTCTTTCTGTGGAGTAGCTCAGATTAGGAATAGATGAATTGCCAGTTCTGGTTTCTCCCAGTTTGTAATTTTTCAGTTTTAAATTTTGTTCATTCCAAACTTTGAGAGTTTTTTTTAAAGTTAGCATAAAAACTCATGAGCATTTTATCCAGAACTTTCTTAATACATCCAGTTTTGCATGTAATCTTGTGAGCAATTTTCCTAGCATGTCCTGTTCTTTAAATATTATTTCCAATCATACACATAATTTTGTATGCATTTTTGATTGAATAAATCCATTACAAAATTCAGAGAAGTGCAAATTTTGAAGGATTACTGAGTTTTGGTTCGCACAGTGGTTCAAACATGTAAAAATAAGTTTACAATAAAGTGAATGAATGTTTCATCTCTAGATCAGATTCACCCCAGCTGCAACCTTGCAATGGCTTTATTGAAGTTCCATCTCAGGTACGCCCCGTTACGCATATAATTCAAAAGGCAGAGTCTGTACTTTCTGAAGAAATGTACCTGATGATCCCATCAAAGACTCTTGAGATTGCATGTTTCTTTACACACAAAGAGGCAAAGCAGGGACTGAACAATGAGTCAGAATGAATAAGGGTTTGCTTCCAATGAATGACAATTTTCACTGATTAGAAAGTGGGGGGTGGGGGAGAGCTGATAGAATAGACAGCCATTCAGAAAACCCTTTTTTTTTAAATAAGTTTTATTTGAAATTATAATCCTAAAAAAACAAAAAGAAAACTACAAACAACATCTATCATCAAAAACATCGAGCCCGCTGGGTCAGCCCCCACACTCTTCTTTTTCCATTTATGATAACTTAAAAACATATTTAAATCTAAGCCAAGTCCCATTTCTCTAGCTAATGATAAAAAGAGTCCCAAGTTTGATAGAAGTAGCCATTCGGAAAACTCTTGGCTCCATCTGGTCCATTGCTGCAGTAGCACACGGCATTCATCACCCACCTATGGAATGCGCTCCCCAGAGAGGTCCGCCTGGTGCCGTCGTTATTTGTTTTTCGGCACCAGGCTAAGACCTTTTTATTTAAGCGGCATTTTAAACGTTAATATTATTGAATTTTATCTGGCCAGGGCAGCTTATTTTATATTGTATGGTTGTATTTTATTCTTATGTTTACATTTTTAATTTATGATAATAATTATTTAATTTATTGTTGTAAGCCGCCCCGAGTCTTTGGTGAATGGGGCGGCATAAAAAATGTTTTAATAAATAAATAAAAATAAATAATTTTGTATATTTTTGTTTTTGTTGTAAGCCACCCCGAGGCATTGTTGCGATGGGGGCGGCATAGAAATGTTTTAAACAAACAAACAAACAAACAAACAAAGACACATTCTTCAGCATTAAGCATCTTTGAGTATTAAGAGGATTGCTGGTACTGTAACAGCTCCTCCCATTCCTCCCCCCACATTTCACTTGACCGTGTTTGGAAAAAAAGGACTGCAGAGTAGCTGCAGGCAGTGATTCCACGCAGGCCGGTGCATCCACTCTCAGTCGCTCGCCATGGCCAGCCTGGGCTTCAGGGCGACCCTCAGAGGAACTCTCCATGGTGCTGACCACAGCCCCCAGTAGGCTCAGTGCCCTGCGCTACGCTTTCACAGTTCAGACCACAACGGGAATGGATCTCCCACCCACTGACGCTGGAGCCATGACCCCTGCACAGCCTGAACTTCTGCCTCCGAGCTTCTAAGGACAATTTAGCCACCAGATCTGCCTTCTTCTCTGCAAGGGCTGGGAACCACTGGTGATTCCCAGTCGTGTTATAAAGGAAGCCCGTGGCTCCCTCTCTCTCATTCACCCACTCCCTTGTTGTAGTGGGTGCTCACTCTTAGCCTTGCTGGCTTAGGATGATGCAGTCCAACCTATCTGGAGGGGGCTAGTTTGGGGAGGCTGTCCTAGAGTCTCTGGGGAAGGAGCACAACCATGAGGAATGGCAGCTTGACCAAAGAGATCTTTCCTCACATGTACCAGAGGGTAGGACATGGAATAATCAAGTCAAGTTGTGACTACCCAGAGTCAGGCTGGACATCAGGAAGAGCTTCCTCAATGTCAAGGCAATGTGGCAGCGGAACCAACTGCCTGGAGAGGTGGTGGCTCTCCCACACTGGAGACATTCAAGGGGAAAGTGGACAGCCATCTGAGTGGGACGGTGTAATGTGGTGTCCTGCACCAGCAGGGGTTGGACTAGATGGCTTTCATGGCCCCTTCCAGCCCTACTATGCTATGATTCTAACTCAAGAAACAAGTGAGGATGCAAGAAAATATTGCCATCTGGAGGGTCCCTAGCTAGGGTACCAGCAAAATAGCCAGCAGCACCCTCTTCAAGAATGCTCTGGGTTTCTCTCTATGCCAGTTTCTATCCCTCTGGTACAACAGTCCGTTTACCTCCTGTGGCAGGTAAGTTTGCTCCCTGACAGGACTGCACTGAGCCCCACCTTCTACTTCGGGTCTGTTCCTGAGATCTTGGCTTGGCTTTTTGTATCTCTGCAGTTTCCAGGGTTCATACAGGCCTGCTGGTGCCCCCTCTGGTGGGTTGTGGGTGGCAGGTGGTGAGCGAGCCCATTTTACTGACAAAGGACCAGCACTCAAACTGAGTTCATTGCTAGTCAAAATGATGATCACAAAACTTAAGAAGGCATTCCTCCAGCAGAGGGGCAGCACAAGAAACTGACTTGAAGAAATTAGGGGGCATCCCTGGGAGCATCACAAACCCATAATAATGACAATTTTTATAAAAGAAAGAAATGTGTCCTTAGCAGCAGCATGTTCCCAGCTATGGCCCAGACTGACATAAGTGGTGGAGATGATGGTGCGGTTCCCTGGATGACATTCAACCCAAGAAGAAAAGCTGCATTGTCCTCTCTGAACAGTCTCATTTGCTGTGAGGACTTAATTGAAGGTCACTGGGCAGTAGTCTATTGAAAAAGGCTTTCTGAAGGCTAAAAGAATGCTTTGGTTTTAACAGGTAAGCATGCATGAATATATATATATGAGAAATCCGTTTAATTTAGTTCAGAAATCTCTCCGGCCTTTTTCTAGGTTTTCAAAACAGCTTTGTTAAGGCCGCTCTTTGAGATTGTCATTCCCAGGGGAGGCCAGTACCCCCAGTGACAGTAGAGCAGTGTATCCACTCCTGTTGCAGTCTGGACTTTTAGGATGCGATCCATGGTGTTGGATCTATTTTGAGTTGGGTTCAGCACCATGGAGAACTCCCCTCAACTTCTGGCTATGGCCCAGAGTGGATACACAGCACCACTGACACGGAAACCAGCTTCTTCCACTGATCAGAATACTTCTGTAAGGTTTGCACCTTGAAGGAACTTGGGCATGTTTAGCCTTCGGAAGGGGAAATTGAGAGGAGATGTGATAGTGCTCTTCAAGCACTTGAAAGGCCGTCACAACAAGGAAGGCCAGGAGCTCTTCACCACTACCCCAGAGTGCAGGACATGGAATACGTGGCTCAAGTTACAGGAAACCAGGTTCTGGCTGAACATCAGGAAGGACTTCCTGCCTGTGAGAGAAGTACGACAATGCAACCCATGACCTGGGGAAGGTCTGAATGAGATGCAACTGGACAGCCATCTAAGAGGGATGGTTTAACATGGATTCCTACACTGAGCAGGAGGTTGGACCTGATGGGCTGATGGGCCTCTTCTAACTCTACTCTTCTAGGATTCTTTTGGTCAAGCGTGCAGAGCATCCAAGTTGTCTGAGGTCCCCATCTATGTCCACCTCTCCAAAGCACACCCCATTTCCCCAACACTGGTCATCTCCCGGTTTTTGTGCATCTTTTCCCCCACCCTAGAAGAGTGACATGCCGTTCCTAAGGCTCTATGATGGGCAGTAGGATGAAATATGCTGACATTTTTGTCCCACCCATTGTGTATTCTATCCTGTACCTTTTACCTTCGTCCCACCAGGGCTTTTGAAATGGAAATCAGCCCTCTGAATGAAAGGTTCAACACCCCCTCCTTTAGGTAAAAGAATAAGTCATTTCTTTCTTTCTTTCATCTTTTTTAGTGAAGGAAAAACTCTGGGAAGAAAATTAGACTGTGGTGCCTTCACCTGCCATCTCGTCTGTGGCCCTTTCATGAGATTGCCCAGGGTCAGATAATTTCTGGTAACCGGTTGCTCTCTGACACTGAGTAATAGCAAGGAGAAGAGAACATCCTCCATTCTCTGGGTGCAAACAAAAGCCCTAATCTAGCAACATATTCTGTTAAACTGAGAAAATAGATTTTCCACATTACCCTAAATGCCCAAACATTATTTTTTGAAAGTTATTTTTCTTTCACTGAGTAACCACAGACCTTCTGCAAAATTAATTTATAAATAACTAGTCGAATTCAATAACACCCTGTTTTGCAGTGAAATCCTGGAAACGGGTCGTTCATGACCCATTCTGTTCTGCAACCCTTCCAGATGACCCAGGTCATTCTGTCACTTCTTTGCATGCCTCCTGTTCACAGCTGGGAATAGCGCGTACATTTCCTGTGCAATTACATCATTACATCACTTAAAATACACGCACAGGCCTTGCATGCAAATCCAGGTCGGTACATCGAATGAATCATCGCATGGACCAACTGGGCAATGATTAACTCCTTCCTCTTTCCTAAGACAGCTCCCAGACTCTTCTCATTAGGATTTCTTCCCTGATATTTGAAGGACAGATTGATTTGCCATTAATGAATTTGTCTAAAGTGGAAGCAATGCATTAGGGTTCTCCATTGTGTTTTCAGTTTTGCTGGTTCATTTGTTTTTCATTTCCCTGTGCTCTGCAGGCACAGCTTCCTGCAACGTTTGCTTCTTTCACATCTTCCACGCTCCCCAGTATTCCCAGAGCACATGTTCGCATCGATAACCTACCAGAATAAAAACAATATCGACACGGTTCTATGCATGACTGCATCACAATTTTTTGTGCAGACTTTTATTTGGGCTGCTTATAACCACTTGCTATCATACGAACTCCAAGATCATAAGAAAAGCAGTATAAATATCTATATGAAAACCATATAAAATAATTGGTACATTAAAGGTGCAATACTAACCATAAAACAGAGCAATGCAATTTTGCAAGGGAAAAAGCCTGTGGAGACAGATTCGTCTTGAGTATGTCCAGATTTGTTTTAGCACTTTTTAAAAACTGCATCCAGGAATGACGTATGGGCTTCCCATATGGGTTGGGCCACTGCTGAGGCCCCTGCCCTGCCAAGCTCCCTGGAGAAGCCGTTCGGCACTGCAGTCCTTGCCCTGGCCAAGACACCACCGGTGGTGAGGAGCAGGCTGTGAAGATGCCCTGACCTCTCTGCTCGCCAAGCACACGCACGGGAGCCGTGCTGGAAGGAGGGGAGGGGCAATCTCAGCTGGCGGCCACAGTGGGGCAAAAGTGGACCCATCAAGGGATGGGGTCTGTTGAGGATGTCTTGCCCAAGGGGCCTGAAGGCAGCCCTGCTCCCCAGCACTACATTCAAGAAGTCCCTTCCACAATCCCTGCCTGGGTTTGACCACTCCATACAGGAAATTCTCTTTTTGGTGAGTGAGAAAGGCAAAAAGGGGAGCCATCTCCTTCCATCTTATCAGTACTGGCAAGTATCACCCACCTGCCTGATAAGAATGTTTTCCATTGCTTTAAAGCATCGAACAAAAGTCTTTCTTCCTCCTCTGCTGTCTATCCTGTTAGCATCAGATCCTTAGCAGAGGAGAGAGCAGTTTCTCCAGGGATAACCTGGTTTCCTAGCTTTTCTTTTAAGAATTCAAGGCAATTCCAAAGGACAGTTCGATATCATCCCCCTAATGAGCAGAATTACTTTTGCTAGTCTGTGTGGAATGAGTCACCAAGACGGGCTGGACAGATGAGATAATGCAACATGCAAGTAGTGATTTGAAAGCAAATTTGTTAAAAAGAACTAAATATTGCTCCGTGGACTTCAGCATGGAGTTATTAAAATGAATCTTCTGATTCGGTTGGAGAAAGAGTTCATTGACTAGTGAGGGCAAGAACCCCATTTAGAAGAGGAGAGATGTATTATGGACAAAGATATCACTGTGTTCCACCACTGATGCATGAAAATGGACACTCTTGCAAACTGGACCACTTCAGTGTACTATATGAAGGATCGCCTTGGAAAATGGTTCAGAAGCATCAGCTAGTACAGAATGCAATGATTCACCTGTTTTCAGGTGTTGACCCCTTTTCTCATGTTTAATTTATCTTGGAGCAACTTCGCCAGCTATCAATTTGAGTCTGGGCCCAATTCAAAATCCCAGTTTTATTCTGCTCTATTTATTCCATTTGCAATTTTCCCAATAACAAAATGTTCTCTGGATGGACAACATCCAACTAAAAGAATAAAATGCAATTAAAAATAATCAGAAGAAAAACCATCTAAAATACGAGAACAGCCTTCACATTTAAAATACCTAGGAGAAAATAAATTATGAAATGGCTGGCCCTGAAAGGGTAATATCATAAATACCTATTGTGCCTCATTGTTGTTTAGTTGCAAAGTTGTGCTTGACTCATCACAAGCCCATGGACAACATTCCTCCTTTCAAAATGAAATTCGAGACCGGATAACATTTGAAAAGATTAGGCTTGGGGGTCTAATCTGCAAGGTGACTGAGTTGTACACATGAGTGTCCCATCTGTGATTGGACTGTCATCTGTCCGACAGCCGGCAGCCTCCTTGGCTTCCCATATTTTGAATAAATTGCAGCAGGAGACAAGCTGCAGTAATTCCTTCCACAGGCCTTTGCAGATTGGGAAGAGCAAGGCAGCCTAGAAGGCTGCAGAGAAAAGCGGAGAGAAAACTCACACAGAGCCTGGACCACCTCCATGTTTGCACTCAGACGCCACCAACGAATTTCAAAATAAGCAATAAAAGACCCAGAGGATCTGGCATGAAAATGAAGAAAGGAAGGGGAAAGTGGGGAAGTGGGGAAAGTAGCTCCACCTCTCCTCTGGTACTGGATGCAAAGATGTCCCCACACCTGCCTTGAGGAGGTTGCAAAAGGGCGTATAGGCTGCCTACGCCGCTCATACTGTTGCCAGTCGGCAGCACAAAGCCCAAAATCCCCTAGGAGAAAAGAAAGCTGCTTCCCCGTGCGAAGCAGTTGGAGAACGGCTCCTTCCCCTGGAGAAATGCAGTGAAATTGTTCCTCCAAGCACTCTGCCCACAAATTGGGTAGAGAACTTGAAAATCCAGTTTCCTCACAACTCCATTTTAAACACCCTGAAAGTGAGGCCTCGTTCATGGTGCGAGAACCGGAGGACAGACGTTCCCTCAGCACTGACTCCCTCTCTCCCACGGAGCTGGGCACTGCACTGTGACCCACACATCCCTCCATCACGATGCATGCGAAGTGAGGCCAAGGCTTCCACAGCCCCATGGAGCCAAGACCCACTTACGGGGAGCAGGAGCAAAGAGAGACCCTGTGACATGATTCCTGCATGGGAGAGCCAGCCAGTGATGAATCTGCCAGAATTTCTTCCTCTGCAGAAGTTTGGTGAATCGGTCCCCTCAATTTCTCTGCCTACAAATGGAGTGGAGAATTTCAGGAGGCCATTTTTACACAGCTCCGCTTGAGTTGTGAGGCTTCTTTACACAAGCCTTAGGCACTTCACTGAGGTCTGTGCTTCTGGATTCTTCACAGCATCCTTTGCGCGTGAGTTTTGGGGTTTCCCTCCTTTCTGTGATTTCCATCACATATTCACAATGTCCCGCTGCTGTTTAATGGAATGGCAGACAGCTTCTTATTCTGCTTCAGTCTGTAGTGGAACAGGTTAAAACATGGAAGTGGGGTTCTTCCCAGCAAGGCAGAGTTCCAGATTTGGGCATCACACAGAACTACCCAAGAATGCACTGCTCCTGGGTTGTTTTAGCAAGCAGATGTGTGGCTGGCAGCCCAGGTACTTGCCCCAAAACACTCACAACCAACCAACGGCTAACCAACCTGGGTTGCTAAATAGCAAAGCAGTGGGAAGGGTTGGGAAAATCTGTTTGTGGCTCCAACCTGCCAGTGGCGGCCTTCTCCAGCATATCCCACTCATTTCCTCTGTTCCCATTTTCTTCTCAATGTTCCCATTCCCAAAAATATCCAGCTCAACATGGTGTGGTTACTAAACACACTCAGATCCCAGTAACCTGTTTATTGGGGTGTATTTCCATGGAGGTTAAAGAAAGCTAGTGGTTTACTGCTGCAAGCCTCGGGTTTTCCTCATAACAGTTCTTTCTTGTCACCCTCTCACCTGGTCTCAGATTTTGGCTACAAAGCCATTGACACTCCCTTTGAACACTGTTATTTACAAATCAGGTGCTAGTCATGTATCCACTCACTACATGAAAATGTTCCAGAGGAGAGAACCTGCAGCTCAGTCCTGACGTGGGTTAGGCAAATTTGTTTCCTTCAAAGCCAGCTCTGTTGGTTGATTATATTATAGAGGCACGATTTTCTTCTCTAAATGTCAAGAAAGGATTTCAGACTTTCCGTCTCACACACAAAGACTCGTTTCCTGCAGCATTTCAGAAATATTCTCAGAGCTGCCAAGCCAGTTATAAATGCATGGACTGCTAAGTTTAATCCTTTTTGATAGGGCTCTCTCCTGTGTGCTGAATTGTGTGCGTCCAATTTGCAAACAGGTTAATTTATATAGCAAAGCATTTGCACAGCAGTGAGCTGTCTTTAAGACGTATGGAGGGTTCACAGCTCTTTGGCCGGTTCTCTCTCTCTGAAAATGAGCCATCCAGGGCCTTGCTGGCTACACTTATTACAATGAATCCTGCCCAGTGAGTGAATCGAGGGGCGGCTCGGGAAAGAACCGGATGCTATATGTTTAACACTAGCATTGCTCTTCCCGTTGGAATTAAAGGCAAACTGCCTGCTATTGAGGAAAATCTTGTGCTGACCCCAGCCGTGCTGTGGGCAAACACCATCAGAGCATACAGCCAAGTGGCAGTGTGCGTCCCACGTGTGTGCAGGGCGTTTTCAGGCCCTGATCATGCCAGACGATCAGGGCCTCTGTGGAGGGTAGGCCGGGCAAGGCTCCTCTCAAGGCCCAGACCTCAGCAGGGACTTGCTGGAGTGGCCCTCTGACGTTGCTTTTCCTCCCCTGCCTCTCGCTTTGGCCCAGGCAGCAGTGGTAGCAAGCAGGAGGAGGACCAGATGCCACTTCCCTTCAAATGAGAATTATTTTCTGAGGTTGTGTGCAAAAATGGTAAACCCATTCTTATTCAATTCAACTATTTAAAGTAATAAAAAGAGATGAGTAATATTTTGCCAGCTATCCTACAGAAGTCCAAAATCCTAACATACAGCCATTAAAAGTAAATGTGCCATGAGATGAACAAAGGCATACCTTAATTTAAAAGCACCCGCTTGAATTGCATGCTGCCCATAATGCAATCTCTTTAGAGCTCACCTAAAATGTGTGTGTGTGTTTGTGTGTCCGTCTGTCTGTCTGTCTGTCCGTCTATCTGTCTGTCTGTCCATCACTCCACCCTGCCCCAGGTTATCTGATCATTGCAAAACAGAGCAGGGGTGTTGCATTTTCTTTCTGCTACGCATCACTCTGCAGTCAACACTCCTGTTAAACAACCGGGAGTCAGAAAATCCTTGCTGACCTACAGCAGATCACTCCAAGATCTACTGAGAGACTCAAATTTGCCTCCCACTTGCCCAGTACCAGCTCGAGCTTTTGCGAGTCCTTGAGAGCAACATCCAGCAGGTCTACCTCCTCACCTCCACAGTCACCGGCAACCTATGGTTGGGAGCCGCCCCGAGGCATTGGCGAATGGGGCGGCATAGAAGTTCCCTAAACAAACAAACAAACAAACAAACAAACCTGCTCTTCTCTTGCACTTTCTCAACATGGTTACCATGCAGGGAGAGGGCCGGAGAGCAAGTCGGCTTCCTGGCACCTCCCGCTTGTCCTTCTTACCTCTGTTGCCCAAGCCAGAATGAGAGGCAAGGGAGGAAGCAGGCTGCAGTGGCAAAGAGGCAGAGCAGAGGCAGGGAGCTCCAAGACCTTGGTGGGTACCTAGCCATGCCCACCTCGGGTGCCACTCCTAGTCCACTCTTAAAAGTATCCCTGATCCTTGAGGCACAGTCCCTCCATCCCTTTATTCTGCCACAACCTCCATCAGCTGCTGCCTGAAGTAGGTCCGGATCTCAATTTTGGCACACGGAAAGACACCAAAGAGGAGAGCGTGCCTTGAAGTGTGTGCAAAAGCACCTTTATTTCATGACTGTGTAATTGTGACCAGCTGGGAAAATGAGTCAAGGATACTTCTTTAGATGCTTCTGGGCTGGTTTGACCCCAGCTGGCTTTCTGATTTGAACCCCTCTAACGGAGAGGTGCTAGAGCTGTAAAACTAACACCGTTGTGGCTGTCATGTCATTATTAAGAGCAGTGGCGGGAAACTGAAGCGTAATAAGCCAAACACGTGGAAGATAAATCCACCCACCTCCATTAGCCATAAATAACTAAACTGAAACTCCAGGTGTACCAGCGCAGGATACCATGGAATAGTAAGTACTGGGAACCCATGATGATTTGACTTTCCTGTGGGCTTCCCAGAAGCACTTGGGCATCGTGCATCTGCACTTCTGGAACAGATGTGCTTTTCGGATAGGATGTTCAACTTAACCACTGACCCCTGGACCGATGCAGCAGACCTTTTCTTGCCCTCTTCATAACTGAATACGAGGTGGCGCTCCAACAGCGGAGCTCAAGAACTCGTTGACCTGCATCTCCAGATGCCTCGGTCTACCCGAAAGATGCACGGAGGACCACCTGGGATTGCGATACACATCCAATGCTCCAAGGCATCACCAGTCTCCTTTGAGAAAATGCCTGTGCCCCAGGTTTTGGTTCAGCCCACCACACTGGGAGTTGCCAAGCACGAGACACATGTACAGCAGGCACAAAGACCCAGCACTGTGGACAACACAGCAGAGAAGCGGGAGTGTCGCTCATATTTGAGGGCTTTCTTGACCTCCTCGTTGGACTGGGAGATGTAGTCGAGGGTGCGCAGGACGTTGAACTCAATGCTGTTGATGGTCTCCTGCTGTTCTGAAACTAGGACCTCCATGTGTAGGAAGAGGGCGTTCAGCTCGCCGATCTGGGCTTCCAAGTCAAGTAACTGCTGGTGGCGCACCTGAACCATGGCCAGGTGTTGCTTTGCTTTGAGGACTTCCAGGTCCTGGCCAACGATGCATGGTGCTGCAGGGCTCTCCACCAGTCTCCTGACGTCCTCTTCCTGGAGCTTCAGGCCAGCCAGCTCTGTTTGCCTCTGGATCTGCTCTTTTAGCCTGTGCACATACTGAGTCTCCTTGGCATAATGGCGGGTGATGATCTCCCGGTAGCGGTTGATGAGGACAGAAAGTTGGCAGTGCCGGATGCGGCTGACAGCCAGCCACTGCTCGCCGTCTCTCATAAGAGCCTCTTGGATGGTGCTGAGCTTTGGCTGAAGAGCTTTGGCCTCCCTGGTGAAGTTGTCCTTCATCTTGCTCAGCCCCTGTTTCTGCTCGCAGATGCTTTCCTCAGTGGTGCAGCAAAGGACCTGCTGCTGCTTCTTGTCAATGTTCTCCGATAACTCTTCCAGCTTCTCCAGAGCCATGGAGAGGCTGGAGATTTCCTGAAAAACCTTGCTCATGGGGTTCTCCTCGTCCTCTTGGAAAACGGGGTTGTCGAAGGAAAGAGGATCATCCAGATCCCAGGAATCCCCATCTTCATTCACTCGGTTCCTCAGTTCCTCTAACCGGTCCTTCATCTTCAGCGCTCCTTGAAGCTTGAAGCTGAAACATCTGTGTGAAGGGAGGCAAAGAAGACACGCCCAGAGGCCTTTATGGGGCCTGGAGAGGGAGCTGCAGAAGTTTTGCGTCAGCAAACGCCACTTTTTCGAAAAGGAAGAAAGAAAGAAAAAGCAAACTTCCCTCCCTAAAGCTACTGCAAATATTGACCATGGCAAAAGAGCTCCAAGCCTGCATTTACTCTCCGTATCACAGGGTTAAGTCAGACCGGCTGGACTAGATTCCAAGTCAGGTGAGCATGGCAGGCGGCCCAATGGTGGAACGTGAGCTGCAGAAATGAACTTTCTGAGAACAGCCACAGGGAACTATGAAAAGGAGGAGGAAATGCTGCGAACCGGACTCAGCTGACTCCCAAAGGGACCCCCTGCCTACTTTAACTACCAATGTCTGAAGCAAATGCAAGCTGGACAGAACTGGAATACAGAGGGGTGTTTGCGTGGGCGTTTCACGCCATTCCAGCCACTTCTGTGCCCAGGACTGAATAAGTGATCGTCCTTGAACAGCTCGGCTTGCTGGCTTGGTTGTGGGGATTTTTCCTTTAGGGGAGGGCATTGTGGTTAAAGCTACTTACTAGTCCTTAAGTGATAGCTTTTGCTTTAATGTAGGAAGTTGGCTCTTTGACCATGATCAGGACTGGCAGAATCAAAATATATTACGCAAGATGGAGCGACACGTAAGAAGGGAGCTGTTTTGTGCCTCCTGCACAAAGATCTAAGAGGTAAAACAAAAACGATATGGCAGGTCTGTTAACTGATCTCCAAGGGCTCATTTTGATTGGTGCAGTGGTGCTTACCTTAGTGCTGTTTTCATTGTCGTAATCATCCCTGCTCTGGCACAATAATAAGGTTGGCTCCAGCTCTGAGGAGTTTTGGCAAGACGCCCCTGCATGTGCTGCGCCTTCCATAGGTTGCTCATCTGGGCAGCCAGGACTGCTCCCTGCTGCTCTCGCCGATCACCTGCCCACCAGGTGAGGGGACAGGTGCACCAGTTGCTGGCGCCATTGGGCAGGAAGGGCTGCCGTTTCCACACGCTGCTTGTGGGATGCTGGGAGCAGCCAGTTTGCCAGACCAATGGACCCCTGTTCTGATCCAGAATGACTTTCCTTCCATTCTTATCTCCTGTCCTCTAAGTCTTTCTGACAGATGGAGATGGCCCAATCCTCACTAGAACCCAAGGAAAGATGACAGAGGCTGACCATACGAACAAGGACCTTTTCTGGAGGGGCTGAAATAAGCTTCCATTGAGGGCCTCCCAGGTCCCATCCTTGCAGGATCTGAAGAAGGTCATGAAAACTCTTCACACTGGCCTTCCTTCAGTGATGTTGTATCCAACCACTCTGTGGCTGTAGTTCTGGGTTAAACATTGCCCAGAACTACATCCACAGACCGGTTTGATACACTTTATCTTGCCCGGCCTTTCAAGCAAAGGCTGGCCCAGCCTTTCTTGGTTTATTCCAATGCCTTTAAACCCAGCATCGCTCTGGAATATTGTGAGAAATCGGAATGGAAGCCCATTTTAAAAAAGTAAGTGAAGGGGGATCCAAGGCAAACAATGGTCAGCAGGGTTTGGTGGGACATCGGGGTGCCAGCAGCCCCAGAGGTGCTGGCTGCTAACGCCAACAAAGAAAACTAAGATGCTTGGCATAGATCCTTTGTCCTCAACCAGTATTAGTTGTTTTTATTTCAAAGCAATTGTTTTGTGTTGATGGAATTCACACTTGCTGACGGGATAAAGTCAAGGCCAAATGGAAGATTCAGGATGTATCAATGCTAGCACTGTTTGTGTGTTCTGGCTCAGGAAGGGTCACATTCTATAGAAATGCAAGTCCGTGAAGAATGACTCATCTTCCACAATACAAGAGCTGATAATATTTTCTTTGTTCTTTTAAAAAAATCCAGCATGGCTAAAGAATTTCAGCAAGATAAAGGGAAGGTGCAGGTACACTCAGTCAGCTCAGGGAACAGACAATATTTTCCAGTGGGTCTTACAGAACCATAACCTGATGGTACAAGTGGAACCTATAGCAAACGGCATGGTCCTATGACCAAAGTCACCCATCGCTGTCTTTTGGGGGACAGGAGAAGCTTGGAGGCAATGCAGGCCCTGTGTTCTTCCCATGCTCGATTGGGTAGCTGTAATCCTCTGAGTGTGGAAGATTATGGACAGCCAAGAATCTTGGGGTAGCACCCAAAGTATTTCCAGTCCCTGTGCAGAATTTCATCTTGTACCCAGAGGAGGATGACTGACACGGCTATCGCCAGGGCCCCAGTGAAACTTCCTAGCAATGGTGGAACGCAGCAAGGATGCTGCTAGCTGCTGGGCCTGCCTGCCATTTTAATTTCCCACAATTCCCCACTGTGACATTCTCACAGAACGTAAGAAAATGAAATAGGGGCTGGATGCAGCTACATGGTGCTACTCAGAGCACCAAGACAGGAAATCAAAGTAAATGGGCCCCAGGATAGGTATCTCCAGTGGGGATGGGACCCTGGCAGCTGCCCAAGGATGCCAGACACTGGTGCCAATGATGTCCTGTAAATCAGGGCAGCTGGAGAAGATGAAAGAAGCACTATTGGCTGGGTGAGGAAGAACCGAGTCAGACAAGCAAGTCTTCATAGCTGCCCATAGCTGCAAATATAAAATACAAGCATTGGCATACCGGCTGGGAATGGAGGGAGGGGGGAGCGTAGTTTTGAGAAAGGCTAGAAATAAACATAAATACACAGAAAACAAAGCAGGAAGCGTGAGAGAACAAGCTGGGAGATGAAGAGGCTAAATTAGAGGTGTATTTTTACAGCGTGCCAGTAAGCTGATCAGAAGGTTCAGGCCAGCTTTTATTATTTTTCCCCTTCTTCATGCAGTGAGTCAGCTTCATTATATCACGCCCTTGTCTTCCTGGGGAACTATTGTTTCTTTCTTTACAGAGTGGGACTACATGGGGACAAGTTTCAGAAAGACTCCAGCAGAGACTAATTATGGTGATCAACTGATCTGTGCAGCTGGTGCTCCTTCAGGGGCTGCGAGGGTCTTCTCCATCTCCAGCCACACAGCCGTGCTTGTGCCCCAAAACATCTGGAAGCTCTACATTCGAGCAGGCTGGCAACTTAGCACCTGGGCGGGTCCACCCTCCTCCTTGCCACCAAAGCACCCGAAGCATCTTGCACAACACCTTTCCAGGTTATAAAAGGCCATTCAGTCCTGTGAGCCTTCCCTGCACATGGGGGCTGCCTCAAGGCCTACCAGATGTTCATCAACAATTTTGGGGAGCATGTGATCTATAGGGGGTCTTGCAGGGAGCAGAGACCTTTCTTATTATAGGCATAGAAGGTGAGGGTGACAAATTAATTTTGGACACGGCACTGTGTAGCCTTTTCTGAAAATAGCCAACTGTACTGGGTCGAAGTCTATATTTTATATCATTATATTTAATTGCAGGAAGTGAGTGTTGTGTTCTGATCAGAGGAGCATGCCTTCAGGCTGGGGAAAGTCCAAAATGATTAACTTCTGGCGATTTAGGGTGAGATCCCACTTCAGGGGTGTTTTGGGCCTCATTGCAGTATGCATGGGTTTTCTTTTGAGGTCTTCAAACCCCCTTCAGCAGAGAGGGCATTTTGCCAAGGGTCCTGAATTATATTTGAGGAGCAGCTGCGCACCTGGACAAGCGCCAGCCGCGCGCTGGCTCTCCAGGGGCAAGGCCTGCAAAATGTTGCACAGGTGCAGTGCCTGCTTCGACTAAGGTCCCGCCTGGTTCCAGCGCTGAGCACCGAGCCCCGCAAGCTCAGCCGGGTGCTTTAACTCGTGAAAGTATGAAAGAGAGGTTTTCTCATGGGAAAAACGAAGCACGGCTGAGCTACCAGGAAGAGGGCTTTCCAGTGGTGGCAACCTGGTTTTGGGATACCCTCTTTCAAACAAGGAAATTATGCTTCTGTTAACGTCATATAGCACGAGGGCACTTTATCCCGTCACAGACGAATGCATTTGATCCTAATGCTGGCCAAGGTGTAAGTCTGCCTGCCTGAAATTGCCTAATCCTTTAAAAAAGTGGTGAGATCCAAGGGCATCACATCATCTTGCAGTGCATTCACGTTTGCAGTGCTTGGATTAGTATTTTCCCCACCTTGCCTGCTCTGAATCTTTCTCTCTCTCCATCCAATTCCGATCCTATCTTGGACCCAGTAGCTCAAAGCAGCTCACATGGGCATTATAACAACCCTGTGAGGTAGATTGGCACAAAGACACAGACAGACAGACACACACAGAGAGAGAGAGAGAGACTGCTTCAAGGTTACCAAGTAACTCTTGTGCTAAACAAGGATTTGAACTCAGCTCTCTCTCCCTCAAGGACAGCACTTTAACCACAAGGCAATCCTACTGCCACCATTGTCATTGTGCAAGCCCAGCATCCTTATACTATGAGAGAAAAATACAGTCTTGGCATCTGTCTGCAGCATTTCATGTCTGCAGCATTTCATCAGCTTAGATGCTGAGATCCCTTCCCTTCCCCTCCCCTCCCCTGAAAGCACAAACAAAGTGCATGGGAGGCCTGTTGAATTCCATGGGGGATCTTGTGTTGTACTGTCCCGCTTTCCATTTATTTTCAATGGATGGGCTTCCTTTATACTGGCAACGTCTCTTCATTCTAACAGGCGGGGCGTCTGGATTGACGTTCGTGTTGTAGTTTGGGTTTTTGCCGTTCTCCCTTTCTTGGGTGCACTGTTGTGAGGACCTGTCCATGTTGATTTCTTGCCCGTTAGCCACTTTGGTTTGCTTGGAGGAAAACCTGGGTGTACAGTTCAAAAGACAATAAGTGCGACATTGTGGCTACCTGCAGTTTTATTTTCAACTCCTTTAGCGGTGTCCCCCGACACTGAATTTCCTTCTTTGTCCCTGCCCCTGAACTGGCATTGTACTAAGAGCTTTCCCATGGAGTTTTCTTTCCACAGCTTAGGACACACAGAAGCTGCACTTGCCATTTCTGCATTGACATGTTCCGATGTGGAAGGACATGGCTCGCCACGCCCTGCCACACCAAATCCTCAGATGTGCTTTAAGCATTCCCTGTTCATGGGGCCCAGGGAGTAACCTCTGCATTAGTAAGCTTGCTGATAGGAGAGGGGGCAGCAGTGGTATATTGATCTGTGCCCAGTGATTGGCTGCTGTGTTGGGTTCCCACAATGCTTTGGAGCAGCAACAGAAGCATTGTGGGAAATTAAGAAGGCAACTCCCCGATTCAGGCAGGATTTCAGGGGCCCAGGATAGGTCTGCTAGGAGCACCCTCCCCACCCCACCCCACGCTGCACCTTGGCACAATTTCTGCATGATTTTGTCCTCTCTTCACCCTCCACATAGTAAGATGTCGCAGTTCAACACAAAGCATCGATGGTGCGTTGACATTACTGCAGCCAACTGGATCCCTCACACGCCCTCAGTCTGAAGCCAGAAGCAGAAGTGATTTCTATTGCAGATAAGGCAGCAGTGTGTCCTCTTTTACAGAGGACAGTCCTCTTTTTGAAAGGCTGGCCAATCCAAGTCCATCAGAAGGAAACGCCAGGCCTTGATGGCTGCTTAAGGAAGGCACACTGGTCCCGTCCCTGGTCCGTGTCTTCCACACCGTGGCATTTCTATACACTGCATATCCATGTAAATTGCCTGTATTTGCATCGATACATATAAACCGGCAAATGCAAATTGGTGCCCCTTTTCCCCTCTTCTGTGACCATTCAGAAGCGGCAATCACACTGCAGAGAGACAGATCCTGCTCTCTGCCACACAGCGGTGTGTTGCCAGTTTCGTGGCACGCTGCCAGCTTAGCAGAGCAAAGCCAGGATCTCTGGACTCGTTGCCTCGGCAACAGGGACAATGCACAATGGGCAAACACTTTGTCCTTTCCTAGAACACTACAAAAAGATTGCAGAAAGGGGAGGTACCTTTCCATTGATGGGGAGCTTGAAAGATTACACAATAAGCCCATCAGCCCTTTCGTTTTAGCTCCTTTAGTTCTCCATCAACTTATAAGTCGAGTTTACAAGTTTCTGTTTCTTATGCCAGGACACCTTGTGTTTAACTTTTGTATCACACTGCACAGCCCGTTCTATAGCCCATTCACAAAATACGCAAAACACTCAGCATGATATGAAACGATGAGCGAGTAAGGGCCCCCGTTTTCTCCTACAATGCCCAAGCTGGCCTGAATGAGCTGCAAGACTTTAAGCAAGGAAATAGGAGAGGAGGCCAGCGTGGGGGGTGTGAACAAAACCTCCATCAAGTTTCAGCAGATGTGACAAATCATTTTCATCTAAAGGATTAGATGTATTCCAGAAAGAAGATGTACTTCAGAGCCGTGGCAAACATGACGTACTTCATCTATTTTCAGAAGCATTTATAGAGATGGTTGGGGGGTGGCACTGATGAGAGATTTCTCTTGCCCTTTAGGTACACAACGAGCTTCACAGAGTCATTCTAATCAACCGGTTGCGTGGGCTGAAACCAAGGAGATGGGAAATGCTCCGTTAATATTATTATTGCAGAGGATAGCATTAAATGCAACAGAAGAATCTTGCTGGCAAATAAAATGAGTAAACCTAGGAGCACTCAGGACTAAAGTTTGAACACAGTGGCAACTTCAGGTTCGGATCTATGCAGCTCTGTCCCGGCAGCCCCTCCTGCTCCAGGTGCGACTGAGGGATGGAGGGGGCCATGCCACTGGCAAAATACACAGCACACATGTTCAGAGGCATCTTTCCATCCATGCAGCAGAAGCATCAAAGGCCAGCACCACTGTTGGCATCCTCAGGTCTTTGGCACCCCGGCGTTGATTGTCCTTGATACTTAACAGAATTCAGAGACAGGCATCATGTGAGGACAAATCAGGAGGTTCCTGTTGAGTTCCATACACATGAAATCCATCCAGATTTTCAAAAGCAAGGTTCCAGATCACAGGTATTTCCCACACACCCAGAAGGTCTAGCCCCTTTGAAGAAAATGCATCCTGTCACAGGTCGGGTTGGAAAGTATATTAATCCAAGGTTATGGACCACTGTTTCAAAAAAGGGTGCTGCATATTTTGAATTGTTTCAGGGTGTCATTCATGGAAATCTGAAGGTCTTGCATAAGCTGGGTTTGTGGGGCAGGGCTGGGTAAGGGATGCTCTTCTCTGCTAGGTTCTGCATGGAGGTCATTAAAAGGCCAGGTGTCTCAAGTGGAGAACCTACAGGCACCACAGGCACGACCATCAATACCACAGTTGAGATTACGTGCAGATTACTGTTGCTTTTATTCATTTAGGCATTCTTGTCTCCAAAAAGACAACTGTGAAGAGGGATTATTTATAGGTGTTTTATCTGCCAAACAGCAGACCTTCTCAGGGCCACATATTTAACAGATGGGAGAAGAAGGGCGAGTAGATCACTAAGGTTCTTCCAGTGGTTCCCTGAGCACCATTTGAAGTTCTCTGCGGAATTAATTCCCTGCCAGTTGCTGGAAAAGGCACCAACATTGCTTTGGTTGTGGCAGCTGCTAAAGTTATTACTGCTTTAAGGCAGCTTTTAAAAAAATGACTAGCCATGACATTATTGCTTTTACTTGATTTTAAATATGCTTATTCCTTTGTATGCTGGTTCTTTTGTTTTCACCACTGAGAAACATTTACACACACACACACTCCGTGGGGGGGGCGGGACTGAACCACTCACAAATTCCATCTATTCCATCACCCCCCCCCCCCCCGTTCTTGTAGTAGCCAAACAGAAGCTTCTGGAAAGCAAAACTGGCAGGGGGCACTCTGCCCCTCACCAACTGGTACTTGCAGGATTATTTCCTGAGCACAAAGGGGCGAACTGCCAACCTTGCAGTTCGAAAGCCTGCAAATGCAAGCGGATGGAAAGGTACCACTTTGGTGGGCAGGTAACAGCGTTCCTGCACCTCGGTGTTTAGTCATGCCGGCCACACGACCACGGAGACCGTCTGCGGACAAGCGCTGGCTCCCTCGGCCAGGAGAGGGAGATGAGCACCGCCCCCGAGAGTCAGGCATGACTGGACTTCACGCCAAGGGGAAACCTTTACCTTTACCTTACTGGGGGACAAGCCCCCGATTCGGTGGCCAAAGCAGCCTAGACCTCCGAGCGTTTCTTGTGGCTGGGAAGAACAGCACTCACAGAGTGGTAACCTCCTTGCCGTCCGAGTGAATGCGGAATGGCATTAATGGACTGGCGACCTGCGCACAGAGATCTCTTCACTGCCTTGCGACAATCCCCAACGCTTCTTCTCCCAGGACCGGCCCAAGACACGGCAGACCGCCACATGCGAATGGCAAAGGCTCAGCAGCCTGGCATTTGAATCCATTTGCTCCACTGCACCTTAGGTATGATTTACCATCAATGCATCTCATTTTTCTTTCACACTAGTTCAATGAAATAGGAAGAACAAAAACATGAGAATGAGTTTTTTTTTATTAAGATAATCCCACAGCTGGAAAATGAAACATCCTAAATTACATTAAGTGGCATCCCTCCCCCACTCCCCCTCCCTCCCAAAAATCTCTAAGAAATTTTTTTTACAAATTTACATTTTTTACAATACAAAAAACTAATAGCTCATTGCATATAAATATTACATTTGGTCTGCCATCATCAAGTGGCATTAAAAATCCCTGAAGCATTTCAGTTTTAAAGGGACCTGAGATAGCAGATGTAAAGATATGAACAAAGAGCATCCCCTGAAATTAAGAGAGAAGCAAAACAATATCAATTGAAACCAGTTTGTGTACACTTTTTCTCTTCTATTTTGGTGGCGCATTTGACGTCACAAACACACGAGTGTGCCTAGGTCAACTGTAAACAAATGAACTCCAAATGGTTAGTTCTAAACTACGTTTATGTTGAAGTTTCATCATCTTTTCCCTGACCTGGTACTCTGCCAATGCTGGACTCCGACTTTCGTCAGTCAGGCCAGCGGTCAGCAAGGAAAGAAGAATTGTTCCAAAAGATATGCAAAGCAACTGGGAAAGTGCTTTACTAAAAAGAGGCGGGGGTGGGGGGAAGGCATGACATTTAAAAAAGACTGAAAAAAAGCCTGGGATATGGAAACATGGCCACTAAATACTATTTAGTCAAGATATGTTACCACCACATTCAAATATTAACAATCACTTTCATTCTATCACATTGCAAACACCCTTATCCTACATCCTCACAGGCCTCCTTCGTGGGGGGAGGGAAAATAAGGAAGACGTGAACTATAATCTAACCAAGATTGAGGCCTACTATTCTTAATGTGTTACTGAGTTTAGATATTGGGATGATGAGAAATACAAAAACCTTATAACTGGTATGCAACAGGTCTATAGGACTTCCAGTTCCTTTGCTTAAACACTGTCTGAAAATGACTCACCCACTTCCATGCATATACATGTATTTATAAGCACCATCATATATAACACTATAGGTTAAGGCTGTGACAGCAATTCCATTGGAAAATACAGGCCGCATCCCAGCAGGGATCTTTCCTGGCACACCCCATGGAAATAAAAAAGAGCGTGCCAAGACATGGCTCACGAGTGCTTCCTGTTGATTTAAAGGAGCTTGCACAAGAGCGGACCAACGTGCGTTGCACTGATAGCATTTTCACTGGGATCCCATGACACGAATTTGCTGTGGGCTAAGCTGTACAGGTTCAATATTGTTCTTTAACTCCGGGCAATCTCTTTCAAAAATAGAATTGTTAAAAACATTGCCGATTGGTATCTTTTTTTAAAATGTAAACATCTGTTATAGTCATATTTGAAAAGTGACTTCTTATAAATGCAGACATTTATGACACATATTTTAAAGAACGTAGAGCTTTCCCCGGAAGTGCCTCCTACTCAGTCTCCCTTAGGTGTTGAACAGAGCCATTGGTCTAGAAATGTCAGGCTGATTTTTTTTTAAGGAAAAAAATAAAGTTCACATGACATTTCTTAGGATCAATTATGAAACCAATTCAACATGTCTTTAAAAGCATTAACATTGCAATACATACTGAATGGAAGCAGTTCTCTACAGGTTGACAAAACACCCTTAGGGTTGAGCCTACGCTATGCCTTTTTGTCCTGGTATGTTATCAGCACAACTAGAGAAAGATAAATTGTTCAAGTTAATCTCCTCAATTTCATTATGAATCCATTAAACACACACGTCTTTGCATGATTTGGATTATTGCTGAGAAATGTGCCATTATCAGTTTCTAAGGCTGCTAAACAGTATAGGCAACATTTTATAGGCCATTATGTTTCCTCCACAAAAAGACAGCAGAGCACTTTAATCTTTGCTCTTGCAAATCCTCACTATTTTAACATCAACTACATGCGGGGGAATCACTTGACTCTGCAAGACATTTAGATGGTTTGCCACGAGGCTTGAACCAGAACCCTTGATTCCTGTGGAGAAGTTACCGCTCCGAAATTTTCCATGAGGACTCCAGTTGTGGCAAAGAACAGCAATGCCAGACAGCAATGGGAAACAAGAAAACGACACTGAGTACAGTCAGATACTTTGCTTCTTGGTGGCTAAAGGTAATGCTTGAGAAAGAAAGAGAACTGACCAAAACTGAGTTGGTTTCATTATACATTTAGCTCCCAGTTCTCCCAACCTCAGAAGTTCAGCAAGGCATTAAACAACTTTCAGATGAAGCACCTAATATTGCTTTTGATACCAGCACATTTCATGTACCTATAAAGCCTGTATGCAAAAATCCAAAGCTATTAGTTATTTCAAAATCTGTGAAAATAGTCATTTATACTTCCTCCTATTTCATGCTGGTTATTTCTAAAGATGATGCATTACTATCCTTTTTAAAAGACTGCTTCCAAAATGCACGTGCTAAATTGCACAAGAAACCTAAGGTGTCAAAAGGGTAAAAAGCAGACTGTGGGCGGAAGAGCCAGGGACAATGGGCAATTCAGATAAAACAGAGCCAGTTATTCCACCTGCGACAAAACATTGTGCTAAATTTTGAATCTGAACATCCAGTGTACATGGATGGAGTTTTGCACACCTTGTAGAATCCCTTAAAATGTAAGGGTTAGATTTACTCTGCCCAGATATTCAGTAGCTTATCTATTGAAACACAACAGAATTTCCTTTCTAAATAAATCCCCCCCTTTTGGAAGGCTTATTGTCAAAGATAATTTGGTATCAAAATCACTAAGTTACTTAAGTTATTGCCAGTTACAACTATTGGGAAGAATACGAGGACGAATATGAGTCCCCAAGTGTGAGGGACAAGGAGCAAGACTGGAAGGCAGCAAAGAATGGATCAAGTCTGATACAAAATGACTGGAAAAGCATACAAAAGTCCTGCTGTGGCCAAATCCTTCAAATGAAGCGCTCGTGTCCAAGCAGAAGGGAAGAGATGATGTGCAAGGTTTAAAAATACGAAGACTATCACATTTGACACTTGTTTACGGCCTGGGAGAGGGGGTTGGGTGGGCTGTGGTGGAAGTGGCAGAAATCAGTCAACACTAATTTGTCCTTAACGCCTCTTAAATTTAAATTTAAACTTAAATTTGGCTGGAAATTTCTTTGGTTGCACCCTGAATGGCTGTAAAGCAGACAGAACTGGGGGGGGGGGGACGGACGAAGAACTAATCAGATACATATCATGTATTCGTGATATGCATAATATGCACATAAACTTACTGAAGTACAGTTAGTATATCAACCTATGTTATCTACAAGTACATAAACCTACTGAAATGAACAGAACCAAGCAAGCTGACACTGATTCCCACACAAGCAAGAATCCCAAGGGGTCTTTTAAGCTCAGTTGGCTAAGGATGGGATGCTCATTCAGTTCAAACATTTGATCTTTGCTGCAAGCATTCAGTGAGTAACCATGAAAGCTTGACACAAGCATGGCTGCCTCCAGGTGGTACTGGGGCGTCTGCAAGGAACAGAAAAAGGCAGAGCACAAGATGGGAGACAAATCATGGCGTCCTGAGTGCTGTCTACAGGAGAATGGGCCTTACTTGGTCAGTCTTTTTCCTTCTTCCTGAGGAAAATTGCTACATGGTCCTATCTAACTCTGACACTGGAGAGGAGACATTTCCAAATGATTCACACATCGAGATGACTCATGAACAGCACTTGGTATCCTTGAGCAGCCACAATAAAAACAAAATAAGCAGGGCTAGGGAGGAATCCTCATTGAACGCTATCCAAATAACCTAACTCAAAGTTTCACCTACTTTCTCCCATGCATCTGATTTCCCGTGCACAAGAAACTCTCTGATCTTTTAGAACAGGTGAAGCCTCTGCTGTTTTCACATCTTTGCTGCCTAGCTCTTTGTCAGTTTAGAAAACTCGCTTCTAATCAATGAAATGATTTCGCTAGGCTATCATCTGCACATTAGATAATTACACCTACGGACGAGAAACCACTGAAGGTTTTTCATCCATATACTAATTGCTGCTAAAAAGTACATCTATATTTTAGAGAGGAAACAGCAACAATGCACAGTCTCTCTCTCCCCCAAGAAAGAATTCTTCACACTGAGTACAATAACAACTGGTTTCAGCAAGAGGAAAAAATATACAAAACTTCTATGGCCCAGAATATCAATTTATTGAGATAACATTATTTGTTCCCATGGTGGTTATGCATACCCTTGGTGGGGTTATATACTGAAATTCAAACACCCATGATGTTCTAGTGGAGGAAGAGGCTGATATGAGAGCCCTTTTAAATTTGCCCCCGGCATGTAAATCTGAAGCGCTGTTCCGAACTGGGAGACTCCTTACTCGCCCGTCCTGAGCTAGAGCCATGCATACTTGCAGATGGATAGAAGGGCCTCGTGTATTCAGGCTACTGCTCCGTGATTTCACTAAGGGGAGCAGATCCACATGCAAAGAGGACCAAGCAGGACGGAGCCGTGTTGGGGGCCGAGAGCTCCGTGTGCACCTCAGGCTTCCCATGGGCAAAAGAAGTGACTGAACTAGCACAACTGTGCACTCCATGAGGCTGTCGGACTAGCATCTAAACTAAGGCCGTCTAGAAATGCTCCGTCACTTATCCATGACAGTATTTCATGTTTGCCCACATGGTCCTTAACACTTTGGCAAACAGCTTTCCGTCTGACTGTGGTTGTTTAAACATGTCCATTCACACTTAGGATACCTAAGCGATTTCTGTGTGTGCATTTGGTTGAACATAGCATGCAAGTAATCCTACTGTTGTTGTGTGGAAGTTTGCCAACTGTGACCAACAGTGTTAGGCAAGGACTTTGCCCGCAAGACCGGGGGGAAAGGATCCACATGATATACCCATCATTTTATTTGGGCCTCCTGTTCCTCTTTCCTCCACTCAATTCTCCTATATTGCAGATTACAAAAAATAGGAAAACGTAAGTTCTTTCATCTCGGGGGCATGGGGGGAAAGCACCATTCAAAACATTAATGTGCTGTTAAATGCTTGAGGAGCAGGAAAAGAATAGTTCTTCAACCCTCAATTTCCCTTAAATTAACATATTGTTAAACCACTTGTGCACTTTGCTTTTTCAGTATCAAACCATACACTTCCACTGTCATCCAAACCCTGCCAATGTGAGACTCCCTGCTCATGTCAACCGCAAAAAGCTGGTCACCCTAAATGAAGAAATAGGAGCAAGTCAACCAGGTTCCTTCAACGAAACAAACAGGGAAACACTTGCAAAATAGGGTCTCGCATAAGTTCTGGAGTTCCCGTATCAATTAATCTCTGGGATAAGAGCAAATGAATTCTTTTCTGGAACCTTGAGATGTTATCAAATGCACATGTGTGAGCTTCAGTTACGTGCATTAGCATGGGGGCAACAGTGTTTTAAAAAAGATGCTGTTACCACTGTAAGGGGCAAATTAAAAACAGAAACAAAGCGTAGCGTGTATGAGAGAGAGAGAGAGAGACAGACAGAGGGGGAAATCATATCGTAGTTTGCACAAATATGTGCAAACTCAACAGAATATCTGAACTAGCAAATCCGTGAAATATTTATCAAGTACGATTGTCAGACTGGAGGCCAACTAACAGTTATTTTGTCGTTTACTGAGCGACTCTGCTCCATAGAACCTATTGCAGCCCCATTACTGAAGAAAACTGTAAAGGTTGTATTATTTGCATGCCTGGAGGTAGCTAAACTACTAGGAAAAGAAGTGTTCATGAACAGCCAGTCAATCCAATACTGATGTCAACATCTTAGTGGTAATCTTGATTAATGCAATAAAAATAGGAGGACAGCAGAAACAAAATTGATGCAGGTCAACTTTTGCTTTTGGCACCTCTGTGTCTAGATATTCGTATTTTTCAAGTATTCTGTTATAACATTGTTAACATGTGTTAGACATCTCACGTCAAAGATTTGCTACATATTACAAGGCACCAACCCTCTCTCTTAATCTCCCTCTCTTTAAAGCATGAATTAAAAACCAATGAGGAAAGCATATCAAAATACCCAACTATGAACACACTTCAGTTCATCACAAATTCATGAAAGTTTGGCCTGGGAAGATCAAATAATCCAGAACCTGTGCACAATAGAGAAACTGTAAACATTTTATAGCTGCCTTGAGGACTGGTGTATTGTGCAAAAGATATTATGGTATGTGAGGAATTAATGGCAGACCATGTTTTTAGAACTCTGTAAAAAGGTGCTGTTTCTATAATGCACAGAAAAAGTAAGAGCAAGTATGAGAGACTTCATAAACATGATTCAAATGCCACAGCCCTGTGACCAACTCAAGGTGTAGTGTGGGGAAGCATTTTTGCAGCAGGTTATAGGATACATGGGTAAGGCTTCTTTTGGCCAAGAACGTGGGGCAATAAGAAGTCGGCAAACACACAAAAAACATATGGGCAAAATGGAAAGCACCACAGAAAAATGTGAGTGGAGTCCCCCCCACCCCCACAATTTGCTTAGTAGATTTTCTGGCAGAAATCCCTGCAGTAGAAAGCCTCTGAAGTCCTCGCCCCCATGTCCAGTTCCACCGTTTCCCCTCGGTCAATAATTCCAGCCCATGAGGTGGCTGACCCTGGCCTTTTCTGTCATTTTCCGTACCCTGCCTGACCTGGAAGTACCAAGATTCAGGGGATCCTCCGTGTGCACGAAAGTGTCATTATCTGAATCGTCATTATACAAAACAGTCCGCCTGCCCTCGTTCCTCGTTTTAATCCGAGGCGGCCGACTGAACCGGCCCCCAAAGGCATTCTCGCTGAAGCGACCGCTGAAAAGATTCTCAAATTCGTCATCCGCCATCCTGGGGCGCTTTGCTCGGGAGGCTCCTCTCGGGGCTCCTCTCCCGCGTCCTCTTCTGCCTCCCCTGCCTCCTCCTCTTCCTCTGCCACAGCCTCTTCCTCCACGATTGCCTCGCCCGCCTCTGCTCCACCGGCCCCACCGGCCCCACCGCCCTCTCCTCCCCGTCCCTCTACCCTGCCAATTTCTCTGCCCGTTGGAGATGTTCCTTCTGAGTTTTCTCTTGGGCTTCACTTGCACGGATTTGCTGTAATCGTGGTCTCCATCTACGTAGTCCTGATCGGTCCTGGAGCTCGATTCAGAGTCTGAATCAGAGCCACAACGGCTCTCAGAACTTGAGCCTGATTGTGAGTCCCCACTCTCTGAGGAAGATACACCTGGCTTTTCCTTCTGTTCTCTCTTCTTCTCCTCACTAGTCTGTTCGTCCTCTTCTGATGCACTTGACAGCTTTCGCTTGACGGCTGCCCGGAGTTCTCTGCCATCACCATTTGTCAGAGGCTTTTCCGAAGGCTGATCTATAGAATTTGAAGCAAATAAACATGCATTTGTCAACAGTGCCACAACAGTGTTTGGTCTCAGCTCTCCGGGAGAAAACCACGTTCATTCCAGTCTAGATGAAATGTGTTATTTTCGTCATGAATTCCTCTGCCA
This sequence comes from Varanus komodoensis, assembly GCF_004798865.1. Taxonomy (NCBI): domain Eukaryota; kingdom Metazoa; phylum Chordata; class Lepidosauria; order Squamata; family Varanidae; genus Varanus; species Varanus komodoensis. Next base: position 12,521,605 of record NW_025335549.1, on the reverse strand, counting down.
GGCTACAAACATGTCCTGGAAGTACAGTATGTTTAGCATCTACCCAAATGCAAGCCACAAAATACAAAATATGGTGAGCTTTTAAAAAATGCACACACGTTTAAGTGCTTTGCTGAACCGAAAGGCCAACACGTGCCTTCTGCAAGGCCCACCAGACGGCACTGGGCCTTGAACTAAGCTGTGATTCTACGGCCTGCATGTGTGAGGCCCAGCTGTGATGAGCCTCAGCAATTAAACCCCTCAGCCGTAGCGGCCGAGTGCCAGCGCACAAGCTACCGAAGCACCCAGGGAAGGAGAAGGTATGTGCTACTTGCTTGTTATTTACTGAGTGATCAAATGACCCCAGGTAATCACTTAAAGCTCATCAATATCAACTGAAGACAAAATGAGGGTCCAGCAAAAGGAGCTAAATACAAGCAGAGTAAACCTTTGCCAAGGTACAGTGGGGAGATAAATCCCAGGAGGGAAATCTAGCAGGAATCTGAGAACCAATGAGGACTCTGCTACATTATTGGTTGCTCCATGGCTACAAAAAAGAAGGCTATAAAGATTAGGACCATCCCTTGCTCTAAGTATCCTTGCTTCACAAATCCAAATCACACAACAAAAAAGGAAAAGGAAGTATCCTGATTTTTGTAGTTTCCCACCTTGTTTAACTGGAGTCAGTTTATTTCTGACTAGCCTGTTTTTCCCTGGTTCAGCATCATTTCCACTACGATTCAGGATGTTTGATCCAGATGAGGATGGATGACTTTCCCTTTCTTCAGCAGTTGCTGAGCCAGGTGGTTCCTCAGTAGTATCTGAAACTTTAGAAAGGAGGACATTTGCTTGGTAACAGAAGTAAAATGGTGCCATTGAAGAAAAGGTCGATACAAGGATCTGAAAGTGCAAATTCACAGTTTGGTTTGGTTTAGTAGAATGAGGGCGAGCAGGTCTCAAACACTTGCTGTGAGGACACCTCTAAGGAAACTCCTCTGGGTCTAAGACTCATGTCAGAGTTGGCATCCTGCAAAGCTAGAGAGGCCACAAAATTAACTCAGCTTTAATTCCTAAAGAGACCAAGCCTTTCGCTGTTATGCTTCGTATGGCTCCGTATGACTGCTGATTTGGGAGAGGATGCTAACATTTTTCTCTAATGCTTTGACCGTCTCCTCACTTGCTTAGAACGACGGGCATAAGATGCAGAAGCACACAGTGCCCAGATCTTGGGGGAAGGGGGCAGGGAGCCCATACAAACGGAATAAAGAAGCAAGCGTGAATGGGCAGTGACAGCAATGGTTTAGTGTTTTCGAGGGTACATCCAGCTGTTCAGGCTTTTGGGGCCAAATTGGTATGGGGTCAGTGGCAGCCCCTGTGAGTAAAACCCGCAGCTTCTGGTGGGAAGGGAATGGAAAGTCCCTGCTTCTCAAGCATGTAAAAGGCGAGCCTTGAAAAGATCTACTGAATCTGGATTGTTGGAATGAGAGACTGTGGTGCTAGGATGTAAAATCTATTCCACTTACCATGAGATGAAACTGAAGAATTAGTCCTAGTTAAAGGCAGTGAGGTATTTGAGTTTGTTTTAGGCTGCATCTTCAGTTGTTTTTGTTTTCCCTTTGGGCTAAAGGCATTAAAAAACACACACACATTTTTAACAAGGAACCTCAGCTTCCATATAATCCTACTCCAAAAATTCCAAGGAGCCCCCAAAACGTACTATCATGTGCTATGGTTGTGACTTTTCTCTCTCAGGACCAGATGTGAATGTGAGCCGTGGATCTTGTACCCAGGCAGAGTAACTTGTGGCCCTCCAGCCATTTTGCCCTATGGCTCCCACCAACCCTTGCCACTGGCTTTACTGGTGAGGGCTGACGGGAGATGTACGCTGAAGCATTTGGGGGGCCCCGAGTCGCCCACTGTGCACCACTCCTGACCGCGTTTCCCACTGCAGCTGAGAATTTGCTGAACTGCAGATCTGAGCAAGTGCAAATAGGGCCGTGTTTCTGCAAAATCTAATTGGGCCAATAAGCAAACAAGGATGCAGAGCAAGTCCGACAACCCGCCAAATGCAGAACTGAGGGCAGGGGAACGCAATGAGCGCATGGCATTTCCGCCTTGCTTGGTGGAGCCTGTTCTTCCTGCTTTTGCTGCAGTGTGTACTGTTTGGGGAGGGGGGCACCAGCGATATAAACAAGCATGTCGTGACGGCATGGGCAGCAAGGTACCTGGGCGCTCTGCTACTTGAGGAAGAACTGCTGCTGCTCCGGAGGCGCTTTCGGTACCGTAGCCGCGGCCTTCGCTTCTTCTGGCATTGCACTGCAGACTTGTACTCAGAGATTATGTTCTTAATATGGTTTTCAAACAAGGCGGATAATCGGAGTGTCATGCTGTAAATCTGGGATGGGGAGAAATGAAGGATTGCGTCATGAGATTCTGCATGGTGCGGCAGCCGTAGCCCTGGGCTTGGATGGGTGAGACCTGCTCGACCGCCAATTCCTGCTCGGCCTGAAAACGCCCTGGGCAACCTTTGTCCAGGCACTCCCCCACTGGCTTGTGCTACCTCGCAGGACTGTTGTAAGGATGAGAACAGGGCACTCCTTATGCATTGCCCTGGTTGTACTGGACGAAGGAAAAGGTGAAAATGTGGACAACAAAAATGTATAGGTCCATCCAACATTGAACTAATCTAAAGATCTGGAGCATTTAATGGGCAGGGAGATGAGGGAGTTCAGTGTAAGATGAAGAAAGAACAGTCTTTAGAGGCCAGGTATACAGCAGCCCAACCTGAGAGGGACCAGTAGGCTGGCTGCATGGCCAGCCAAGCCCGCTCTCAACTGTTTGGTACATGTCACCGGTATTCAGGTTAATATGACAGGACACTACCATCATTTTAGTGACCTGCATCATATAAAACATGTCCAACCAAATAGATCTTCTTTCAGATTGTATGCAAATATAACTAGAGGAAGATCCACATGGAAAATGTACCACGGCAAGAACCTCTAACCCTAGCTGCTAAGTCACATCAGCCAGGGTCCCAACCAGAGGTATGAAGCTTCGTGCCCCGACTGTTAGGACACGACTCTCCTTCGGTCCCAACCAGCAGAGACAATGGCAAGGGACAAGGGGAGCACCCAGAAGGCACCAGTCCACGTACACACCTTCTGGGTAACGGAGGCTTATTACTTAGCAGCCCTGCAGTCCGTGGCCATTAAGCGGAGATGCTGGGCACTGGAACGAGAACCCTTGTCTGCAAGGCATGCTGCAAGTCTCCCTGCTCTGTGCGTCCGGACAGGCAGTGGCCAGGGCCGTGATCAGGGGCCGGACCCGGCCCTCCTGCCTGCAAACCACCCAGCCCTCCGCTGAGTTACAGCCCCTCTTTAATTAGAGGAGACGCAGCACTTCACATTGTGCGGTGGGAACTGTCGAAGCCGCCACAATGCTATTTTTTAACTGCCCTCCCACGGGGTAATTAAAAATAGTGCCATGCAGCACTAGTCTTGAAGCGAACCCTTTCATACCTCCCACAATCAACAAAAAGAATGCAAAATCCTGATTTTATCCACATTTGACATGATGGGAGGAGACGCCGCGCTTATGTATTCACAACGCTTATATCCTGACTTTTTCCCTGCAGGGTGGTGGCATCATTCTTCTGCCTTCTCTCCGTTCCATCCTCATGATCACCCAGCATGGTTGATGAGGCTGAGCACCAATGCCCAAACTCACCCGACGAACGTCATGGCTGAGTGGGAATTGGAGCCCAGACCCTAATCGCCCTCACCGAAAGCCCCATTTCAACACTCCACCCCGTACAACACATGCTGTTGATCCAGCCAATGCAACGAGGGCATACCGCCTCGTTCCCTGCCTGCCGGGGTGGCGGAGGGTGTCCATGCCTCCCCCAACTACAGCTTATGAAGCTCTCCTACACAGCGAAGACAGCAAGTCTGCTCACAAACCAGGAGACGCGTGTTCATGCACACTTGAACAGTCTAGCTGTGACCATATCCTGCCCCAAGTACCAGAGGCCGCCTGCCTTTGGGTGCTAGTTGCTGGGCTACATGAAACGGAGGGGATGGGGAAACCCTCCTGCCTGTGGGTTTCCCCACAGACATCTGGATGGACTCTGGTCCAGCATGGCTTTCTTCGGTCCTTATCTATGTAAGGATATGGCTCCTGAGCTAGGGTGCAACTTTAAGATCGTAACACGAGCATGCTCCTATTCAAATTTCTTTCCTGCCTCATCGGCACATTTCAGATTGGAAGGCTTTTGCATCTTACCCTTGACTTCTTATTAGGAGTGTACGCTTTGGAGTTGCAGAATATCAAGCGAACATCTTTGTAGAACTCAAGGGGGTTTGTGTAATTACCAGCTTCCAAAGTTTCTTTCACAGTACTGAAGTCCATTGGTGTGTCTACAATATCTCGATAATCCTAGAAGAAACATTTTGTGCATGTTACTCATAAACCAAAAATACAAATATTACATGAATGAGTCCTGGCCCTCTTCCAAGCCAAAATTTTAATGGCAGTAAAATGTTCCAATACAATTCAGAGCACCTGGTGTCAAATGCAGAGAACTTACATCTGCCTGTGCCAGCTTCTCTTTGAAAAAACTCTTGGTTCTCCCAACACACGTATTTCCCATTAGCTGAGGTCAAAAGAAGCACTCCAATGATACAGATCAACCATTCTTGGGATTCTTTTGACCTGGGATCTTTTTGGCTTTCAAAGAGAAAAGTCTGTACGGACACTATCTATCTGCTTCCCTGCATAATTTTTTGTTAAAGTTTCTGTACTGAATCCCAACTTTGGCAGGGGCAGAAAAGCAGACATAACGCAGAGCCTGGTGGTATTTTCTGTCCCAGTTCATGAAACTAGAAATCACCAAGGAGTGAATGCATTCACTGCCAAGGGTCCCACTAAGTTTCCCCAGTGTCACCCAAACCAGGATGAGCTTGTATCAGGGAAAGCACAGGGGTTTTGACCTCATGGAACAGGCCTCGTTTGTCTGGATTTTACAGAAACTTGTGAGGGCGGTTTTCCGCAACTATGCAGTGCAAACATGGCATCCAGAAATAAATGCAGGATTCAGATACCAAGAATCTTTCACGTCCTTAAGCAGCCTAGTGAAGTGCAAAGCCAGGGCTGGAAGTAAGCAAGCAAAGCTCAGCAAGGTACCAGGGGCAGGCCGTGACCACTGATGAGGACAGAGTCCCTGTGTTCCACGCATCTCTTTCTTCTTCTTCCCTGAACTAAAGCACGGCAAAACTTACAGGATATGAAAAGAGATCAACAGGTTGTCGGAATGGCTCAGAGTCTTCACGTTCATAAATCAGGCTTAATAACTGCTTGCACTGCTCATTCCAAGCTTCGGCATGTGGTTTTGAAGCCTGTCCTTTATTCTGCCGTTTTACCTGAAGAGAACAGCATCCAACCCTCATCATATTTGAAAACCATTTCTTCCATCTCATTTAGTTTAGGCGTCATGTGACCAGGCACACTGCATCACACTAAGGTCAAGTGAAGAGTAGATATGCTGGTAAAATTGCTATGTTTTAAAAGGAGTTTTAAAAATGAGACATTTGTAGGGGACGGGATAGAAAAGCTTTTAAGAAGGAAGGACGGATGGATGGACGGATGGAAGGTCCTCAGCCTGGCTTGCAAACACAGAAGCAACCTTTTCCAAATGAATTTGAACCAGCCAGTACGCCATTCCCAAACCCCTAACCTTGCTCTAGAGAAGCAGCAGGGGATGTTTGTTAGACCAGGCTCTGGCAAAGACTTCTTCTCCAAAGGACCCATCTCCTACGATTAAGTCCTAACTGAATAAAACTATTTTGTTGTAAAGAGGAGGCAGTGATCTAAGAACCACACAGATAAGCTGGAAGGCAACGCGAGCCAGGCCAGGAGTAAGCAACTGTAAGACCGGAAAGAAGTCAGAAAGCCTTCAGAATTCTCTCCTGCTCATCAGGGGATTATGCTCTGCAGTTGTGCATAATGCTCTTTCATCACCAATCATTCTGTTTCCATCAGGCACTAGAGTGGGAGGGGGAGGGTAATGCATTGGTGATTAATTCTGCCATCAGCTTTTTTTTTTTCAACTCAATGATTTACCCTGTGCCATGTTTGACTTTGGGATCATACATAGTTATTAAAACTAAAAGACTAATCGATAGTCATACAAAATGGGATGCGTTTTCTGAATCAAGGCCATGCAGTTAAACATAATGTGTTGACAGTTATCCAAAAACTGGCTCTGAATGGCAACTCGGCAGCACTTACAGTTCTTTTCCCAGAGGAAGTTCCCGGGCCATCTGAATCAGCGCACGTTTCTGCCACCTGAAGGAAAGCAAAATTACTACATGCCAAGGAAGGGGCAGTCGTGGAAGCTGTTGGCAAAGCCCCACCCATCATGGATGAAAGAGAGTTTCTTCCAATTACAAAATGCGGTGAGTTACACACATTTAGTGGGAGCACGAAAACTGACTCAGGATTTAAAAACAGGCCCTCTCTGTACGCCTTTTGGTCCCCCAAAGGGCTTGGGAAGCAGCGCTGGCTGGAGGATTAGGATGGCCTTTGGCCAAGACACTCTCGATGGACCCATTCATTCACTACTCTCTCATGGCCATGGCTCTGAGCTGCTCTTGCTTCTTTATCATGGCTACCACTTTCTTGCTTTGGCAGGCAGGAAGCCAGCAGGCGGCTGTATCTGCTGCTTCCCCCTCTCGCCAGGACTGCTGCCTGAGCTCACATGAGAGGCTGGTGAACAAGCGGGATGCAATGATGAAGAGGCAGAAACGTAAGAGGTGCTTATCAGTGGGCCTCTGGCTGGGGAGTGAATCTTAAGCAGGTGCTCAGCCTTCCCTACCTTTGATGCCACCCCTCTGGGGACTGATCAAATTTGCCTGAAAAACCTCTCCTGTGTTTTCTGAACAGATCAATCACTGCATTTTTCACTTCAAAAAGGTGTGGCAAATATTTTAATAATCCAACTATTTGTACATGTGCCTTTTAAAACCAATGCAAACTTGAAGTTGCTTTGCCTGTTAACAGGAGTGGTAGCATGCGGGAAGCCAAATTAACTCTGTTCTTCAAGGTTCTCTGTTTTTCTTTTTCTTACCTCCTCCTCTTCCTCTGTGCTGCTCAAGTCTTCTGCTTTCACTTTGTTATAGATCTCCAGAATATCTGTACAACTCTGATCCCTAAAAGATACCAAAGTTACCAAAGTACCATTTCCATGCCAGATAAAACACCACATCGCTAGTAGATGATTAACAAGGTCACAGGAGATGGGTCATGTAGAAAAAATGCAGCTCAGTCATGGGAATTTGCTGTGGGATTGCTTCTCACACTGGACAAGGAGAAGTATGGGAGTGGGAATTACTTTTCAGCATAAAAGCAGGGAGGAAATATGCACACAGGTGAAGCAACTGCAGCAGTTCAGGAAAGGCTTTACTGGTCAAGCAAGTTTTACAAAAACTATTTCTCAGCTGTAGACTGTGAGGAAGACAGAGTGCTTACCCAATGTAGTGAAGTAAGACGTCTGTTACAATTTTGGCTGCTTTAACTATAGGACTATCGGGCTCATTGAAGGTCCTAGCGTTATGCTCAATGTATCGTACCTCCCACATTAGAGCAGATATTCTCCTAGAAAAGATGGTAATACATTCAGAAATACAAGTTATTTTGTGACTGGAAACCTCTTTACAGAAACTACACTGGCTTTGCGTAAGTGGTGAATACTGACAATTAAAAAAAAACCAACCTTAAGCATAAACGTCAACGGAAGAAAAGACAATTAGAAGAGCTATTGTTCACCATGTCACTGTTATAAACGGTGACACGTTGGTATCCCACAACATGAGACTGTTGAACCTCTGAACAGATGCCCTCTGGGATAGAAATCTTAGAAGAATATCAGAAGCAGGTCAAATAGGAAGTCTTTCTTAAGAATCACAAGTCACTAGGGAGCAAGTAAAAAACCATGCATCCTGGCCTATTTCAGAAATATAACTCATGGGGGTGGGGGAGGTCTTAGATACTGAGTGTAAATTAGCCTGATGTCACTGGATTCTGTAGTTAAGTGAAGCTGGACAAACTCTCAATGATGCTAGAGCTACAGCAGATTCAGCTTAGCAACCATGCTTGAAAGGCAGAGGCATTTAACAATATGTGATGGACAAAATGCATCAAGCTGACCGGTAAAATCTGTTTTCAAGTCTTCTCCTTATTGTGGTGAGGTCAGTTGGATAAGCAACAACAGTGCAATACAGAGGATAGGCACTAAGGTCCACGGGGACAGCAAAGGGGTTGGCAATATCTAAACCGAGAGAGAGAGAGAAGAAAAGCTGATTAAATTCCGTAAGTTGTGACAGGGAGAAGCCAAATTGTGAAATACAGATGTTCTCAGTAAAAACAGTAGGCATATACTACATTAAATGTCAAAAGCCCTTATCTCAAAGTGAGCATGAAACAGAATATATTATTTTTATTGTTCATGCTGTAGCCCCACCATAAGCAGAACAGTTGTCATGGAATGTTCAAATGTTTCAAGTGACGCAGGGACAGCGAAAGAACGTGGCAAGAGCCAGAACAGGATCAGTAATGCACGACTGGTACAGATGAGCTATTGACAGGAAGAAATGTTTGTGCCAGGGTGCAAGGACTCAGCCTCAGACTTCTGTGAGGGACACGAATCACACATGCAATAAAACCCCGCTTTTGAAACAGGCAAACACACAGCATCTACGGAAGCCCAGAGCACTTCAGGCTCTGGCTCTGGCATTAGACAGACTGCTCCTTTCCCCGACATCATCTCCGCCTCTTTTCCTTCTAGGCCTGCAATACCTAGGGAAAGAAGTTGATCGATGCCCTGAAGGACTCGCACACATTCTTCATCGCGGGAATGGGAGCCCCATTCGCCCTCCTGTGGCTTGTAGAGCAGAGATGCTAGTTCCTCTGTTGTCACGGGGACTCCAGCCCCGACTTCTTCTGGATAAGCAGCTGCAAGAAACGAGGGAGGGGCGTTCACTTGGATCAACTGTACAGTCACATGATTGTACTAGCATAACATGAACTGGCATGCAAATGAAAAGGGATGGGGGATAGGGAAGCATTATTTACTTCCTTCGGGAATCTGCTCCATGTCCCAGGGACTCATCTTCTCTCTTTCATTATTATCCCAGCTGTTGAAAGAAAAAGTCATTTTAAAACTTAGAAGACATTGAGCTAACACACAACAGAAACTCTAGGACAGAGTTAACTATGTGAGCACACAGGTTTTTGCAGTGTACAAAGCAGCAAAGGGAAAGCCTTCTCCTATTCTTGTACTCTCTGTCATTCCCAGGATACCTCCCCTAAACTTCCACCTGTGTTTCAAAGGGAGTTCCCAGTGGCACCAGTGTTTTCTGTCCTCTGTGTCTCTGGTCCATCTACAATAGAAAATAAAGCTGACCTACCCTATGAGGCCAATACAAAGATTATGAAAATGTCATATATGAAGCAGGCCCAGTACTGTAAAGCAGCATATAAATGCTAAGCACGATTGTCTATTCACTATAATGCAATTATATCCACCTTTTGCAGTGCAATATGATCTAGCCCCTGTGTTGTCTGCTCCGCTGGGCTCTCCAGGGTCCAAGACAAGGAAGGCCTTTCCCATCATGTAGCACCTTTTTGTTTGATGCCAGAGGCTGAGCATGGGAACTGCTGCATTTGGAGCACGTGCCATATTTACTGAGCCATGATCCCTCCAGAAAAGATGTTGCAACAAGTTTGCCAGCAGCAACTATCTGGTAAAATTCCTAGTTATCCAAATTTAATAATTCTCAATCAACCTATTAAGGTACCACGAAGTGAAGAAAGTCTAGTATGTTGGATAAAAGGGAAGGGGGGAGCCCAGATGTGGGAGAATGGTGGAGGGATGAGTTAAATGATTCCACCCACCCATCTAGTAATGGCTCGGGGCTGCTTCATTCTCACAAGAGATACAGTTTTCTTTGGTCTGTTTAAAGGAAGTACAAAACTTAAGCCCAGCTTAGAGTCATTCTTACTGAACGCTGTAGCACTGAAAGGAACTATCAGGATATTCAGACTGGAATGGCTGCTGACTTTCTACTGTTCCAAACCACCATGCATCGTCGATTATGCTGCGAAATCTGTCTCCTGCAACAGAAAAGCTGGATCACACACCGCATGCGCTCACACAAAGAACAAAAAACCACAAGCTGGAACCTACTCCCTCCTGCACAAATTTCTGGATAAAGGTGTGCATGCTGGACTTCGTTTTACAGTCTGCTTAAAAGCAGGCGCGTGCATTAATTGCTAATATTGATACCTATACCTATAAAAAGACATCAGATTCTAAAAGAAACAGATGTTTACAGATTTAACAAGGAGCTCCGGAACAGCAAACCGATACTTACCGATCTGCCAGTTCCGTTCTTTGGCTTCATTGTAAAACTGATGCAGCACAAGGAAATCAATCACGTCCGGCATGTCGTGGTACCTGAGAGAGGAATGAACCCTTCAGTTAGCAGCAGTGCAACCAAAAATGCAGGCGGCTTATGAATATATTCAAATCATTTCTAACCTCACGGGGTCTAGATTATTATTCTATTTTAATAATTAATTAATTAATTAATAGGCACGAGCACCTAAGCTAAATGGAATTTCTCTTTGGAGACAGGAACTAATGCTACAGGAAGGCTTTTTGTCTTCCTCCTCCTCATGCGTTTAGCTCTGAACTGCATCTCCCTGCGGGTAGGGAGGGCTTTTGCCACCCTTCTCATCACACCTTCTCAAAGATATTTCCATAAAGAAACACATGATGGCTATTTCCCTGCCTCCGACTTTAATTCATTGGCTGTTCCTACAGGAGAAGGAAGATGCTAAACTCGTGGATGTCGTATCGCACACTTCTTTTCCTTGACAGGCTTGGGGACAGCAGGTGGATGTGAATTAACAATTGCCAGCATCACCATAAAATTTTGCTAGCCTCTATAATCACTTGGGACTGCCGGTGGCGCAGTGGTTTAAACCGCTGTGCTGCTGGGCTGGTTGATCGAAAGGTCGCCGGTTCGAATCTGCACAATGGGGTGAGTTCCCATTGCTCCGTCCCAGCTCCTGCCAACCTTGCAGTTCGAAAGCATGCAAATGCAAGTAGATAAAAAGGTACCACTTCGGTAGGCAGGTAACAGTGTTCTGTGAACCTCGGTGTTTAGTCATGCCGGCCACACGAACATGCTCCCTCGGCTCGGAAACGGAGATAAGCACCGTGCCCTAGAGTCAGGCATGACTGGACTTAATGTCAAGGGGAAACCTTTACCTTTTATAGTCACTTACTTTATGGAAAATGATTCACCAGTCATTTTGCCTGCGATGGGATCAAGAAAGGCTAGCTTCAAGCAACAAAGCGTAGGTGGTCCAACCTCATACTTAATTCCCACAATCTTCACAAATTCTTGTTCCTGTTTATAAAACACACAGTAGAGGTCAAAGGCTCAGGGCTGTGTGCATTTTATCCCTTTGGTGAATATGCACAAAGTACTAATAATCTCTTGTCCCCCTCCCACCCCCATTCTAGACATCAGAATCAGCTGCACTTTGGACGCGTCACTCTCCAAACTGGAATCTAATCAGAACACGACGTTTTAAAAAATGGACTATACAAGGTCAGATGCGGAAATGGTTTTCAGCTGTTCAAATGCACTGAGAAGACACATTTGCCTGTCCAACAGCGATTCTCGGATACAGTCCACAGCACTCATGCAAAGACTTGGCTAAAGCTCTCACTCCACCTTGATTCCAGATGTGGAGTCTCTCAACTGCTGATCTTGTCCATGCATTACTTATCAACAACACTGATATCGCACTTTTCATTGGCCCCAGTATGATAGAGAGCACCCTTCTAGCGACCGGCTCAGAACAGCTCTTGCTCTGGGAAAAACACTGCCCTTGGGTTCTTGAGTGGAAGGGATGGACAGCGTTGAACGGATGTTATCCAATTAACAACGGACAAAAGGCATACCTTTTCATCCTGCCTTACCTCTCACACCCATTCATGTCGACATTCTCACACACATATCTATAATACGTGGGGGAAACGTCTTAATGTCAGCTCTGATGCTGCCCACTCAGCAGCGTAAAACTAACAGCGGTCCCCAGTTAGTCATTCCTGGCAGTCCAGGTATACTTCTTGCCAGATACACTTTGACTCTGTTCTCCGCTTGGTACATCACAATCTACAGCTTAGATAATGGATATGATTATTGAAAATTCTCATTCACAGAGAGATTGAGATAGGGGAGAGAAAGACTCCTCTACAAATTAAGGAGCTGCTGCGACACAGAGGACACAATACAGAGTATGTGGCCCAACAGCCTAACAAGGCAGCTTGCTAATATAACTGACAGTATTTTTAAAACCCTGTGAAGCTCCACTTACCCTGAGTTCCATTTTATTCCACGGTTGCTTTTGCATGTTAACACTGTAAATTTTTGCTTTCCTAACCGCACGGACATAAGCTTCATGCCCTTGCCTGAAATAGATTATCTGAAAGAAAGGAAGGAAGAGGATTCATACACCAAGCCTGACTTCTGAAAGCAGCTTATCTTTAACAAGTTTAAAATGCCAAAAGCTCCATCATTTGCAATTTGCTTTTTAAAATTAGCTTTCTTCCAGAAAGTGAATCACTGGTGTGTGGCCACGTTCCTTGGTAAGCCAGGACCGCTGAGAAACCATGACTGGAAGACTGAATTGCCCCTCGTGGGCCTTCTATGGACCAGACGATGGCCACTGCCCTGCTTCTTCCCCGCCCATTTTGCCTTTCTCTGTGCTGACTTCAGGCCACAGAAAAGGACCCGGCCAGCTCTGGGTGACGCAAGCTGTTCTGGGGACAGGATGGAGCACGCAACTAACAACATGAATAGTTACCTCGTCCCCCATTTGTGGGACGAAGGGGGAACGTCGTGGAATGGTATCCAATATCCAGTGGGGAGCAAACCACTCCTCAGTGGGTTCACCATCGATGGAAAGTAATCCACTAGGTTTCTTAAAACACACAAGTTCAGAGTTTAGATACAAGCAGAGTGAGCGGCTAATTCACACGCCCCTGAAGAAAGCAACCACCATGTGAGAAGGCCTGCTGACCTTTTTTCGGGCCTGTTTGGGTTTTTTGTGTTTTTCTTCCTGCCCTTTTGTATCTTTTACATTTTCATCCTCGGAGCTGCTACAAATTTTGCGAGCTGCCTGTCTTGTTTGCCTTTTTGGAGGCTGGAGATTTATTCCAGCATCTGCAGTCCAGTCAGAATATTCACTGGATGAATCACTGGAAACATCACATATAAGCAGAAAACACATTTTAAAGGTTACAAAGAGAAGTCTAGACTGTTGGCAAAAAGGTCTGTTCTAAGGAACCTCAGAGCATAGGTTTATTCACATTAAAACCATACAAACATCTGCAAGTAATTTCAAAACAGAATACCAGGAGTAAAGCCAACTAAAAGCAAACTTTTATTTGCGCTTCACAACCATTATTCCTTTCAGACATGGGACCTAGGGATACAGTTGGTAAATCTCAGTTTTATCGATATAAACACAGTCCCATCTGACCTTATGCATTCATATGAGCAGAGAAGTAAAGGCCAGAAAAAGGCCAGAGGGAGTTTATCTCCTCCTATCCCCCCTCCCCCCCACAAGAACTCAGTGGACCTGGATTCAGATGTAGCAATAAATTATCAGTGTAAAAATGGGTGGGCTGCCCTGCTGGAGTGGGTGTGCTGCCGTGAAACTACCTGGAGCTGCTTTCACTCTGCCAGGCGGCCACGTTGTCATCGACGGATGCATCACTTGTGCCCGCTGTGTCATCTTCCTGAGTTAAGGGGGGCAGGGGAGAGAAAAACAGCACACTTTGTCCATTTGCACCATCAATACAAGCATAAAGAAGCTCCAAATGGTGCATTTTCCCTGCAAGTTGTTTGGTGCCACACTTCAGGAGACGCTGGCTAAAGCGCCCTGTTGCTAACAGACAAACAGTGCAACAGAGAACACTCACACGCCGGCCTCCTGTTTCACTCGGCAAAATCAGAAACCAACCACTAAGGGAAACTTTGGGAGTTGTTCCGGAGACTCAATGTGCAGGTGAGCAGGAAGTGCAAGTGAAAATATCTGCCTTTAAAATCAAGACTATTGGAGTGCCATTGATATAGCAAAAAACCTGTTTGTGAGTAAGCACCCAACTTTCTCTCTTAGGAAGTTATATTTAAAGATATCCTGCAGATAACATGAAGATAGCCTTCCCCAACCTGGTGTCTCCAGATGTATCGGACCATATCCTTCAATCATGTAGTCTAACACTTCCGGATGTCACCAGATTGGGGAAGACAGGAGTAAAACATTGCTAAGCAGAGATAGCTCAAAGAACCATAGTGATCTAGTTGCAATCCTTATAACAATCCTGCAAGGTGTTATTATGCCTCATCCCCTGAGTACGGTTGAGAGTGTCTTCAAGTCCATGGCGGAGGGACGTTGGAACAGAGATTTCGCAGTAGGGAATTCAGTCTCTTTGGGCTCAATCCTATGCATGCATGGTTTGAAAATGAAAAGGACTACTACCTCCGCCCCCCACACTTCCTCCAGCCGCTATAGGCACGGCATTGCCTTTTTTGTTCTGCTTTGTTTTTGCAATGTGTTCTTCCCTAACAGTGTAATAATTAGAATCACTCTTTAAATTGTTGGGCGGAGCAAAGGACAATCCCAGCATGGACAGAGATGAAATTGCAAGGGAAAAAACCTTCAGATGCCTGACCTCAGAAGAACTGTCAGAGTCTTCCTGGGTGTGCGAGCGCCTCCTTACGCCTTGGGAATGATGTTCGATAGTGGAGCGTGTTTGGTAAGCATGCTGGCGCTTGCGCTGGGTTCTTCGTAAGGATCGCCCGCTGCCCGGCTGATAGTCACTCTTTCACAATAGCAGGGAAGAAGGGGAGGAAATAAATCAAGATCAAGGGAAACGTTTGCAGTGTGAAATACTATTCTCTCTCAGGGATAAACCTTCCCAACTAAGATGGGTTTCAGTCTCCTAGTTTTCCACTTAGGTACCCGTTTAGAAGTTATACTGCACTCTTTGGCAAGTTATGTGCCAGAAAACTAGTTCCACTAGAGTTCGAGTGGAAGACTCTCATTTGTACAGGCCTGGCTGCTCTGGAAGGCTCCCCCTGCACCGAACGCATCCTTCTTCTCAATAGCCCTCTTTCAACCATACACAGAGATCCTGCATCCCTACCTGGCTAACTAGCACTATGCACAGAACCCACCACATTTCTGAAAACACGTCTCACCCGCTGAAAACTGTGGGACGGCTTTCTCTTCTTTTCAAGAGTATAGAGATGAATTTCCAAGTCCCCTTTAGCAGCTCGGCACTCTTCCTGAACTCTTAGGTAAAAAAAGAAGAAACCCAGGTTATTGGCTATACTTCTAAAAACACTTTTTTGTGAAGTCTTCACTGGATGTGCTTCTTTTATTTTGGCTAGGAAGTTCACCAGTTTCTTAATACAGCCTCATTTAGATTTCCATATGCACTTGGACGAGTTCACGCATCTTCTGCTTGTCTCTAAACGCACATTTTAACGGAAGGAACAGTGCCGCGGAAGCAGCGGTCCACAAGTTTTGCTGGTCTCCCTAGCCATGCAAAAATTGTGACAGCCTTGTCCTTGCCACCCTGCCCAGTTGCCGGGAGACAAGTGCTTCCACCTAAACGAAAAGATATCCCTGTCCATCTTCCCTCTGGGAAAGGGGAGGGACGAGGGTCCGGCTGCTGCTTTGGTGCAAGGGCTCTGAGCCCCGACCGTGACCAGCGCCAGAAGCAGCTCCCCATCCTCACCTCTCCCCTCCGCAGGGAAAATGAACCGGGAGAGCACACGTTGCACTGAACACTCAGCGGTGAGACACTGAGCCTAAGCACTAATCCACAGGCCAAAGCCTGGTCATTCCTCACAAGCACCAAAGGGTGTTCTATGCTTGCCAGGGCAGGCCGAGTAAAAATAAGCGAAATCCTAAGCAGCTGCCACCACTGGACCAAATGGAGAAACTGTGTCGGGTGAGAGAAACTGCTAATTTCAGCACTGGGCACCTTTTACTCAGAACAAATGAATGGGTGGAAGAGTTGAACCTTGGGTGGTTAAAAAGCACAACAGCTTCAAAATTGGCAGCGAAACATCTGACACGCCGTTGTCCTGGGAGCGAGTCCCATTTGGCAGTGCTCCTAGACCTGTCCTTGGGACACCGGCATGACCTCAGTGGAACAGTGTGTCCATGATCCACTTTGGCTGGTAAGCCAACCCAACTGGTGCCTGGACACGTAGCCCAGCCACTGTGGCTTATGCACAAGCAAGCGCATGGCGACGGTACTGAAAAGCACACGCTCTGCGTGCAGTCGCTCTCGAGCCTGGTTTGGAAGCTGTGGCTGGTGCCGAATGCGGTACCTAAGACCGCCAGCCATGTTGACATCGCACCTATTTTAAAAGAACCGTGTGGGCTGCTGATTAGCTGCTGAGTCATGTCCAGGGTGACACATGAAGCCCTCAACAGCTTGGGACCAGGACACGTAAGAGATCTTTTCCCCCTGTATATTCCCTGGCAATCTTTCAGCTCTTCCGAGGAAGCCTCACCAGTCATTCTATAGCCAACAGACGGTTACCACGCAACATGATGCCAGCCTTCTCAGAAGCCTTTTCCATCCTCTGGAACATCCCACCCTATTTGGCTTGGGAGGCAGAAAATATGGTATGCTTTTATCACCTCCTAAAAACACTCTTTTAAAGCTAGACTTTATCTGCCCTTTAAGTAAACATATGTAATCATTCTGCCGCTCCATTAGACATTTTTTGTTTTGCTTTTATTTAGACGGGTAACTGAAAATAGTCTTAATTCTAAGAACAGGCTGTGTTTTAACCATCTATTTTAAGATGTGATTTTAGCACTGTTAAATATATACCACATAGGGATTTCTTTATAAAGATTATTTTTAATTATTTATTTATTTATTTTCCAATTTATATCCTACCTTTCTCCTACAAAGGGCTCAAGGCAGCTTACATCATTCTCCTCCTCCATCTTATCCCCACAACAACCACCCTGTGAGGTAGGTTGGGCTGAGAGTCTGTGACTGGCCCAAAGTCACCCAGTTGGCTCCATGGCCGAGTGGGGACTCGAACCCAGATCGTCTCAGTCCCATGCTCTTAACCACCACACCACATTATAAGTGATTACAGGTATTAAGAGTAAACACACACAGGCTTATAGATTGGGAGATAATCAATATAAGGCTGACAGCTGCATTGACGCAGCTCACCAAGGCATTTCTGCCCTCGGAGATCAGTCACTTAAGAAACCCTTCCAGACAAAGTGGGCCACAGGTGGGGACTCTGAGGTTTCCTTTACACTTGACTCCAAACAGATCGCAGGACTCGTACGCACAGAGCAATCCCAAGGATCGTTTTAAATGGGTCTCGGCTCGCACAGGGCTCGCAACATGCCTTTACCTGCTAACCCCAGGATGCAGTTCGTTCACTACCACTCTCCTGCTCCACGCCATGAGGTCTCTTTCCGTGGCCATCTGACTTCTGGGAGCGTTGTTGTGCATTTGCCGGACACCTTCAATCTGACCGCTCCGCCTGAGCCCAACGTTTGGCGGGGAAGCTATATCCAGACTTGGGCTTCTCAACGCTACCAAAAGAACATGGCACAAGACAAGTCAGAATGTGTGGTGCTTGTTCTACCCAAAGAACACCAGCGCAATTCGAGGCGTTCTGTCTTTGCCTGGAAGAATGACAGGAGAGAGCTCTTACTGTTAATAGACTGCGATCGGTTTTGTGGAGGGTTTGGAAGAGCTTCGCCTTCACTAAGCCTCCTCAGATCTTGTTCTCGCTGCAGCTCCCTGATCATTCCATCAAGGATGCTTTCTTCGTGGTCATTGGTTTGCTGTCCAATCACTTGCTCCACCACCTCACCATCACCTTGGCAATAGCAAATGTACCAGGTGAGACATCACAGATGTACCAGCGATAACGTGTAGCACCAATCCCCACAAGGGCCACAGAAGACTCTTCCGTAGGGTGAGTTACCATTTATCTAGCAGAAGCCTTGGGCTGGATTTAAACTATTAAAATCCTTCAACTATATTTTCTTAAACACAGACTCTCAGGAAGAGCCCAGCATAAATCAAAGGACTGCCAAGTGATCATATTAAGGATAAGATTAGCTCGCTCACAACAGAAAATAATTACCTGGGAGTTTATGCACACCTCCATTTTGCTTTGACACCTCACTAATATAGGAATGGGTCACATTGTTTTGATTAACTCTCTTATACTTTTGATTGTGCTCTTTTGTGTCCTGTAAGGTAAATGTGATCCAGGTCCTTCCTGCACTGCTTAGCCTTTTGGCCTCACTATGATAACTTGGTATATAAACCTATACAGAAGAAATTGCTACTTTAAGCAATTGGGGAAATGGACCTGGCCCACAAAAGATATGCCAGAATAAATGTGCTAATCTTTAATGTCCCATCAGTCACTGGTAGGTATTGTAGTGGTGGTGTGTTTTTAGCTGGAACAGACAAAAACAGCTCCTCCTCTGGATTTATCCTCAGAAGTACTGTCACGTGTGTCCTAGAAGAGCAGCACAGTTACTAAGACTTTAACAGAAGGAAGGAAGGAAGGAAGGAAGGAAGGAAGGAAGGAAGGAAGGAAGGAAGGCTTTTCCTCTATCCTATCTAGCAAGACAAAGGGATTTTCACTTCTTTGATTACTCCACACCTTGCAGTCAACAAGCTGGGAATAGTGAGCCCATACTTAGAAAATCTAAAATAAACCTGTGCAAGAAAATTATTTAAAAGCAATGCACCACCCCGCACCGTATCAATTTCACCTTAATGAATGATCATGTACCATTTGCCACATATCCCAGCTGAGGAATGAGTTGTTCATCTTTACAATTTTCCCGCCCTGGCACCAGTCGTTGGTATCTTGTGGGGTGAGGATTTCCATCCACATCTACCAAGAAGGGGGGAGGCATGAGATGTGGGGCCTGTTGAGTTTGTTCATCTAGCACATAGTTATTAGCATCACGGATCAGGGGGCGATAATCTGTGTGGAAGAACATCTGATCTGGAATCTACATGAGACACAAACTTAGAAAATCAGAAGAAATATACAAATGATTGTACAACACACCTTCCAGGTCAATGTTAATTCTCTCCCCAGTGATCTGCTAAATGGGAAGCTTAACCTTGAGCTTATCAGGATAGTCAATCCACGCCAGAGCAGGAGGCTTTATCAAGCCTGCATACGTTCTATGCAACAACATCAAACTCAGAGACTTTTTAAGGTGACATTCATTTTTAAAAAGTGAGCATACTTCTTTGCCCTTGCAAACAGATGCTTGGAAACATCTGGACATTGTCAGATAAAATTTTAGAAGCCACAGGAATGACTTGAAGTCCTAAACAGGCAGATATGTAGTCAGATCCCCAGCAAAGGGAATTTAAGTTACTTAATTTTGTCACTGCATACGCTTCCTGTTTGCTTCCAAGCCCTCCTACATGTTCTGGTTTTGACTTAAACCGACTTTCTAAAGGGTCTTTTTTCCTAATACATCTGCACATCCTTTGCAATCCTTTAGGAAGGGCCTGCTCAAAATTTGTTTGATAAAGGTGCCTAGATCTGTAGATAATTAGATCTATAGATCACTCCATAGCAGTGCCTCTACCCTGTGGAATACATTGCCCAAGAAGATCATTCTTAAGCAAAACTTGCTTTCTGACTAGTTTTAACTGAAATGTTTCCACTTTGTTTGTTGAAGCAAGTTCTTGTGCGGAGCAAGGAAGCTGCTTTAAAAAAAAGAAAAGAAAATGCAAAGCATCACTGGGTACACACAAATTTGTTCAGGGCCCGTTGAATTAACTGCGTACATTCTTCTTCTCATTATCTTGAATCAAAGATGCTGCGTTTAGAACGGTTCTCTAACTGCTGTCAGAATTCACTTATAAAGCTAAGCACGTAAACTCCCAAGAGACATTTAAGTACATGCTTAAACTTTCCCACTGATGAACATGGTTTAAAAGCAGTTGATTCTGCTAGATCTTGGCCACAGTAAAGATATCCCTGCTGCAAACACTACTCAAGAAAGCATTAAGATTCTGCCACCTACCTTTTCATAATATTTATTGCACCCAAAGCCAAACAGTAGAAGGTGTCCATGTGAATCTGTACAGGCAAAATGCTGACCATCCGGGGAGAATTTGCAATCAAACACTGCACCGTGGCCCTGGCCCTCGATCTGTAACAGAACATCAACACATTCTGGGGGACTTGGGCTCGGTGGGAAGCTCACTCTTCTGGCAAAGTCCCACATGCTCTCTGGTGGTGTGAGCAGGAAACAACTGGCTCCCGCAGTGGTACAAGCACAATTCCACGTCTTCGTCGTCATCATGATTAGCCACCAAACGCGATGGCTGAAATGTGGCTGCTGTGCAAAACATTGTAACTGGGGCCACAGGTAACCACAAGAAGTGGTGAAACACGGGAACCTTTCTACACACCGCTGGTTTCCATGAAACTCTACGGTGAAGCAAGCCTGCCATGCTTCACCGTGGAGGCAGGACTTGCCTGTGATGTGAGTGCCCACACGTGCAATTTCCAGCTTAGCTCGTCGCTATGGGGGAATGCAGCCAGTTTTTCTAACACAGTGTGGTGTTTGCTAGCAGTCCCGGCTCCTTAAAGCAGATCCATGTCGTAAGAACTCTCTCCCACTCTCTTCACAAGCCACAGGAAACAAAGCTGCAGTGGGATAACCTCACCTGACTCCTGCCTGTCTGCTTGGGGCATGTGCTATTTACCCAAAACCACCTCGTGGAAGGTTGCCATCTCTGGTATAAGGAACAATATTTTTTAGTAGTAGTTCTCATGGGTTCTTCCCACAGAGCCCACTTGTACATGGATCTTGTGTTGTGAGCCGCCCAGGGGTGCTGTGGCACAACTGGGCGCCACACAAATGTTTTAAATAAATCTATTCCATGCGGTGCCTTACCATGTTGAAGTAATTGCGGATTTTCGTTCCTTTCTCAAGGTCCCAAATGAAAATGTTCCCATCATGACCTGCAGAAAGCATGATCCTTTGGTCAAATGGGTGAGCTTCCAAGACGAACACTTCGTCATCGTGGCCCTGCGAAAAATGCGAAGAAAATCACATTTCAGAAACTAGCGACAGCTACCGGTGGGCTTCCCACGGTATACTCGCCCCCAGCCCTATCTTGCCACTCTTTCATACGCTCAGACAGCCAGTGCCTTCTTCTCTCAGAGGTAATTGACGGTTATATGCACAGTGTCACATTGGACTGCAGCTGAGGGCATCTAGGACAGAATATTCCTTCACACATTCAAAAAACCCCAACACAGTAATCCAGATTTTACCCCACTCTCCTCCTTCAAGGCAGTTTGCACGGTTTTACTTTATGGCACCCCTGCGATGAGCAACAAGGACAGCTCGTATGACAGGACATGGGGCTGCCAGGTCACACGATCCACCTCTGGCTGGGCGCCCGGCTGGTTGCCACTGGGCTGGAAGAGGGGTCATGACACAGGCACACTTGCTGGTGGAACCATTATCGTAGCTGCAGCTGGTTCACTGCCAAAGCATTTGAAAATGACTCTAGGTTTTAGCGTTGCCTTTTTGCTGATCTCTTAGTTTCCTGAATAAAGGAAACTTGAGAAAAAATGGGGCTGGGGTAGTGGAGGAAAACAAGACTCCACGTATAAGGCTATCAATGGCCAGGAGTTCTGATAGTGGAGGCATTATGCTGGGGGAACAGTGGCTGGCGGCCTTGACAAGTCTACTAAAAATTCGAGCCCCACATTTACTTTGAATCAGGATCTGAGAACAGCCTTTGAAGCCTGTAATATAGGAGAGAGCCCAGTTCCTCGAAGAACGCTGAAGAAGTCCACAAGTCTCTGATGCTACCTGAGATGCTCTGTTCAGAAGAACCTTCCCTCTGGGGCCCTGCTTTCACCCTTGGCTCATCTGATATTGCTCACAAGTTTCCATACAGTGCTCAAAAATTATGATTAGATGATTCGATTCTCAAAGATGCCATGTTCAGTGCTAGACATCATAGCCGAAGGCATGCAAGACACACAGAACTTTAGCAGACCATGTTAAGAAGCCTACTGATGTTTAAGATGTCCTACTTACGGATAAGGTGTGAAGAAGTTGGCCTGTGGAGGAGTTCCACACTTTCAAAAGGAAGTTGTTGACTGCTGTGATAACAGTGGTGTCGTATCGATCCCAAGTCACCATCGTCACCTTCAGCTTAGATACTTTGTCCTCCCCAGATGGCACGTTGTTCCTGAGAATATTCACACACATGCGCACATATATATTTATATAATTTCTAGGCAAAGGGCAACTTATTGATACCAACTCTGGCTAAACTAAGACACTGGGAGATCACTAATTGGATCTCTCTGTTTTTTTAAAGAAGTAAATGCAACCATCCTGGATGAACAGGAAGATGAACGAGTGAGTCCTGTATCAAGCCAAGCCACAGCTTTCCCTAGAAGCAAAAAAGACAAAACTGAGGGGCGTCATAGTTTGGGTACATCCTGAGAAGGCAAGACTCCCTGAAGAAGATGATCATATTTGGGAAAGTCACAAACAGAGGAAGAAAAGGAAGACCAGGTAGGAGAGTGACTGAATCCATTAAGGAAGCCATAGCCTGGAATTAACAAGAGCTGAACTTGCTTTGTCTCTTGTTTCCTGATAGGCTCAAGGAACTCAGTCTTAGAAGATTTGCCTACCCCAGTTGTTCCAGGTCAGTTTCATACTTAGCACAGACTTTAGCTTTCAATGCAACAAGAGCTCCCTCTAGTGGGATTCAATTTATCAATCAGGTAAGGTATACCTGGTTTAGAAAGTAGGCAGATGCTTCTCCTTAACGGAAAGGAATGCTCCTAATACTACATACGTTATTGTAGCTGCACCATTTTTAACAGCAAGCTCCTCCACATGCCAAATATAACATGACAATATGAGGCCATTACAGAAATGGTGTTTAATGAGCACTTGAAAGAGTATGGCGCTACCATCGATACCATGATTTTAAAAATATTATATCCATAGGACTTTGTTGCTAGAAACCTTGAGGGAAGCACAAAAGCCACAATGGAAAAGCAGTGTGAAGATCTGGAAAGAAAAGGTGCTTGAACAAATGAGAAACACAGTCTGAACAACTGCAGATTGCAAGTTGAGAAATCAAGATTACTATGTTTTTAAATCATTTGTACTTTTTTGTCCAGAAGATGCAAATATTATTTTCTGACTTTACCCAGTCATTTTGGTAGCCATATCCAAAACTATACTCTTCCATTCTTGCTCTTGATAGTGCCACACTCGGGCTGTTCCATCTCTGCTTCCACTGACAAACCTTAATCTGAATTAAAAAAGAATAGTTAACACTGAACGTGCCCTTAGTTGTTTATCTGATACTTTAACATAAGGCTTATTCGACAGGCAGTGGTTTGATCAATTCCTTTTAAAGAGTTTTGTCCAGTATCTTCAGAATACAAGAGATTTTAAAAGGTAAAACCATGTAAAATATTAAGCACACGTCTGCCGCACTGCCTGGATGTAACCCAGAAGAGGCCGGTCCACTTCAGAGGGCATGGTCGACTGACGCCATTCTTCAGGCTCGTATTGCTTCCTTCTCTTCTCACATACTCCCAACTCCTTCCTTTGCTTCCTGGTTCAGACACGCTTTTGCTCACTGCTCTATCAAATGCCAAAAATGGAAATCCACTTCAAAGTGTAGTTATGAGATCAAGACTGGAATTAAACTGTACCTTTTCTTTTGCCTGGAAAACACTAGTCATGGCAAAGCAGGAAGGAAAGGAAGGAATCTAATGGCAGGAGGAGAAAGGGTATGCAGTCTTGAGATGAAGCCCAGATGGCTGGGGAATTCCAAGGGGCCATTATGGATACATAAGTCCCAATGTAACTGATAGGACCAACACAGTCAAGCACTTAAATTTTGTAACTCAGGTATGCCCCGCTTTCTCTGGATTACACCCAGGCTTTTGCAAAGAGGTGCTAAGCTCTGTTATATGGTGATCTAAAACTCGGTGATGTGAACTTGCTTATTTCAACCTGAACAGGATAGTATTTCTGTGAGAACAGAAGTTACGGGATTTTACATATACTCCCCTGGGAACATC
Source organism: Varanus komodoensis (assembly GCF_004798865.1). Lineage (NCBI taxonomy): Eukaryota > Metazoa > Chordata > Lepidosauria > Squamata > Varanidae > Varanus > Varanus komodoensis. The sequence continues at coordinate 12,497,357 of NW_025335549.1, read as the reverse complement.
ATTGATTTGGGAAACGCAACATCATCAGATAAAGTCGGCATGATATCACGCCCAATGACAAGATCAGACAGCATTTTATCTTTTCCCAGTGCATTTAGTAGTACTGCGGGATGTCTACAGTCAGAAAACAACTCACACTAAAAATCTCACAAAGACTTTTTGTTTTGTGTGAACTTAGCCTATACGATGCAGCAAAACAAGTCCAGCTACTCTGCGCCACAACCTCGTATTTGAACATTCAGAATTCAGCACTTCAGTTGTTTTTCAATCACTTGTTTTAAGGCTTAAAAAACATTTTGCAAAAATGTCATCGTAGTGGAAGAAGATGCTTACCTATCGCCATTGTTGCAGAACTGAACAGCAACTACTTTATCCTTTAAATTAAGAAAGGGGGGGTTTAGTTAATACTTTTTTAAAAAATCAACACATTTACAATTTAGTCCATCTCCTCCCTACCATAAATGTGTCTCTTAAATGTTCCAAGCTTCCTAAACTCTGGATCAGTACCCATGGTGCTATGACTGACCTGTTTCTTTTTACTGTATTTATTGTATTTGTGGGGTTGCTGTAAACTGCCCAGAGCACTTCAGCTATTGGGCAGTACAAAAACTTAAATAGCTGCTGTAAGTAGTGGGAACAACACCATCATCATCATTACCAGAACCATTTCTGTGCCACCCACAGCCAAAGCTCTCTAGGCTGCTTACAACATCACATAAAATATAATTTAAAATACATATAGCAATAAAAACATATAGTATTATAAAATTTAATAGACCAAGTTTAAACCAAATTAGAGAAGGGACAATACCTTACACAGATTAAATCACAAAACTTGTTAAGCAGCAAACATTAAACCCCAATATAATATTGAGCTAATTAATTGCACTATCACACAGGACAGTTTTAACCTGGCACTGAAAATATATTAAGAGTATTTAATCTTGGCATCCTTTTTTCCCTCTTTTTTTCAGGAGGCCCTAGACAACAACTGGGACATTTAATATAGAACGATGAAAAAGCAACTGACTCCACAGTGGGCACAGAGTTTCAAGGGAGGCTCTGCAAAGGCTTCCTGATAAATTCAGTGAAGTAAATTTCCTGCATGGGCATAGAATCTGCACACACAGTAAAGTATATTATTAGCAGAGTATAGTGAAAAAACTGATACCTAAACACTTTGCGTAATTTATTTTTAGAAATAAAGAAGATGCGATTTCATATTTTGATCTTACCGTATGAGATTCTAACTCAGCAATTTTCTCTGGAGATTCAGAGCCCAAATAATATATTCTTATCACATGGTCAGTGCTCCCTGTTGCTATAAACATACCACCTACAGGGGAGGGAACATGGAGAAAAAGCAAATGAATCTCAAGCTTTTAATTCACTAAAACAAATATAAATAGTGATGCTAGATTTAAATATGTGTGTGTGTGCGTGTGTGCGTGTGTACGTGCTCACTCTCTGTGAGCATTTTCTAAAACAAGGACGAATATCTCTTATAGCTGAAATGTCTGTATCTCCTAAGCAACATGTTTTCTTAGGAAAACTTGTACATACCAGAGCTGAAAGACGAACAAGATATCTGAACACCAGGTCTAGACCTTTCTGCAAATTTGACTGGCCGATCCCTGAAATGTAAATATAACACATTTTAATTACTTAGCCTTCACCAGTACAAAGGCTAATGAAAACAAATCTCTTTTGTAGAATAGGTTGCTGTTGGGACATTTAACATAGATATCAACAAACTCGGAGAATAATGGTTTTTGTAATGTTAATATGAGTTTGCAAAAGAAAACCTGATAGGTTGACTTCTCGCCTGTCAAAAACAAACTATACCCATATAGAACTAAACTGACCACAGATGTGTACACCTCCAATTAAGGTGACAGAGTTGATTTTTATGAGGTTCAGTGTAATCAAGTTCCTGAACAAAAATATTAAAAATTGGGAAGCAACAACTTTTCCAGAAGAATGTAAATAGCAGCAGGTAGCTCTTAGTATTTTCAAAGACTAAGGAAAATCCACTCTACAAGTAATACTTAAAATACATATATGTCCTATACATTCAACTGAATATGGAAACAGTGTGGTTAACTTTGAAAAAGTATGTGAAATGTCTGAACAGAAATCAATGCTTGCAAATGACAGTTACAGTGTTACGTAAAAGAAGAATGACAACAACAACAACAACCACCTTAGAGCAAGTTCAGCCAAAACACTGTGTTGCCAGTACCAGTCAGATTACAGTTCCCACCCTCACATCCACCAGAATTTACAAATAGTTCAACTGTGGGCTGAAAATCTCCTGGCTGAGATAAAAGGCTGAGGCTACGATTCTATCGGCCAGTTTCCTGAGTGTAAGTCCTATTTAAATGACTGTGTGCAGTACTGCCCTGATGAGCGCACTTTTCATGATGGCAACATCCTATTCACTGTCCTTGTTGAGAGACTCTGAGATTCCCTCAAAGAAAGATGCGATTTCAATGGGTGAATCAGTTCCATTGAATAATGATACTTTGCAAGAAGTTAGCTTGTCTTTCTCTTTTCATGACCGGTTTGTGTTGCCTCTTCGAATTTGGTCATGTAATTCTAAAGTGGCAGACCAATGGGTTAACATTTCTGCAATTTCATTGGAAGAGGAGGCAGTCACACTTTATGTTAAAGATGCATATCTCTACACAGAAAACAGGAGGATGAGCTTAATAGCTCTATTCAGAGCATCAGGGTTAATATAAGTGGGGCAAGTAATAAAAGGAACACAGCAGTTGGAGTCCAGTACTGGCCACCCAGTCAAGGAGAAGACAAGAATGAAACTTTTGAAAAGCAAACAAATCCTGCCAGACTAAGCTGATTTTGTTTTTTGATTGGGTAATCCCCCTGGTAGACTGTGGGACTGTTGTGGCCATAATCTATTTTAACTTCAGCAAAACTTCTGACAAAGTGCCCCGTGATAACCTGATTAACAAACGAGCTAAAAGTGATCGAAAGAACTGAGAATGTTTCGCCTTGAGAAGAGAAGACCGGGGGGAGCTGTGATCGCACTCTTCGAGTACTTGAAAGGTTGCCACAAAGCGGAAGGCCAGTATCTCTTCTTGATCATCCCAGAGTGAAGGACATGGAATAATAGGCTCAATTTACAGAAAGCCAGATTCTGGCTGAACTCCCTGTGACAGCCGTATGGCAATGCAACCAATGTCATAAGGAAGGCTGTGACCTTTCCCACACTGGAGGCTTCCAAGATGCAGCTGGACAGCCATCTGAGAGGGTGGTTTAACTTGGAGTCCTGCTCTGAGCAGGGGTTGGACCCATTGGCCTTCTGGCCCCTTCCAACTCTGCTATTCTACAATTCTATCAAGTAGCAGGGCCTGGGAAATATCTCTGCATCTGAGTGTATATGCATCTGTCATTACTTAGTTTAGTCACGAGGTGGCACTGGACATAGCTGTAGCTGGGATGTATCAACGGGTTCCCCATCTGTGTTCTCTTTTTCATGGACAGAAACAAGAAAGTTCTTACCCAACTTAACAAAGAACAAACGAAAGAAAGTTAGGCAGGCGGGCAGGCAGGCAGAGAGCGAGAGAAGAATCTCTGCTTCAAAGCTTGTGTAGATAGTACTGGCCTGACTGGGCCAATTATCTGACGCAACATGACATAGCAAGTATCACACTTCTTTGTTCTCCATCCAAAACATTAAAGCACAACTTAATGAAAAACAAAGTGAATGCTTTCATTTGTGCACTTGTTAACAGATCTATCCTAGTTCTTCCCATTCATCCCTTTGTGTTAAGTGTTGCAATGCTCACGTGTGGAGACGATAACATATTGATGCTTACAGCACAGAAAGCAGCAATACGTCTACTAGGCCAAGCATTAAGTTGACCCAACGGTTAGATTCTTTCCAGGAAAAGAAAAGTGGACTAAAAATAATAAATCAAGCCAAACATACTTAAATTTCATTGTGTTTAAATGCCATTGCCAGAAGCAGATGGTTCCATCAGCACCAGTAGATGTGAGGTATCGAGTTGTTCCTTTTCTTGCTGGAGAAAACTAAGGATTTAAACAGATTAATTACTGTAAATAATCTTTATGATTTGTTCACATTCACCCAGCTTATATAACTGTATAAGCTGACCCACAGTTACTGAATAACAGGTTGGCTTCAAGTTACCCCTTGGATTGCTTTTGGCAGTAAGGAAGTTGTCAGATATATAACACTATATTTCACAAAACAATTATTTGAGACAGTGACCTGGTTCACTCATTGGTAACAACTTAGTATTAACAAAATATGGAATGTTAAATATGCATGCATATTTTTTATCTATTTGAAGATAAATGAATATTATTTTATTTAGGGGTTTTGTTTTGTTTTGTTTGCATTCTGGCTTCTGTTGCAATAAACAACTCAAGGGCACCTGTCCTTAGGCTGTTGATGTGATGTCTATCCCCAAAATTCTGGGTTATTGAGGGATGAATAAGTCAGGGTTTCAGCAAATGCTCACCTGGCCCAACATGTGGGTCAGGTCAGTGTTAATGCATACAAAGTCAAGCAAATATATGAGGAAAAGGTTGTCTGCCTTACCTGTATGGACGTAATGGAAGCTGAGTGGCCCTGCAGCACTGCAACAGGTGCACAGGTTCGAAGACACCATACTCTGACCACCTTGTCACAGCTGCCTGCAGCAAGGAGCGTGTTTTCATAACTCACAGCCATGTCAGAAATTTCAGCTGAATGTCCTCGGAGCGTGGAAAGCAACCGCCCGTTATCTGTAGCCCAGATTTTCACCAAGCAATCATCCGAACCCTAATGTTTCACACAAAAAACACCATCCAAACTGTAAAATGCAGACGTTCCATACTTTTCACTACGAGTCTTGAGATATGCAGCATGAATCCCTGCCTTTCTGTCTGGCACTGCTTTCATGCCCTGCTCTTGGGCTTTCCCAGAGCATCCTGTTGGCCGCTGTGGAAAAAAGGATGCTGAGTAAGGTTCCAGCAGCATCCTCATGTTCTTAAACGGGCGAGCTGCATGTTTTCTTGCAAACAGGAAGCTGAAGCTGCGCTCAGAGGACTAGCAGGTTCTGTAGCATCCCCCCAAATTACTTGTAAAACAAAATCAGAAAAGCAAGGGTGCTGCACAGCACTCAACCCGAAAATGGAGATGTTCTAGAGCAGTGGTTTTCAACCGCTGGTCCGTGGACTGGCGCTGGTCCACGGGGGATTTCCTGCTGGTCTGCAGTAGGGGCTGCACCCCACTTGGCATGAACCAGCATGGGGGGCCGGCTGTGCTTCACCACCTCTTCCTTGGTTGGCATCACGTCTGTGGCGGGTGTGCCAGTGCCGCCAGCGAGGCCCGGGCGGGGAGAGACAGCTTGGTGGGAGCCACGCCGTGCCGATTTTGGTATTTTGTTCTTTTGTTGGCATATTTTGTTGCCTGGTTTCTAGTTGTTTTGGAGAATTTTCATCTTTTGGTACTGTGTTTGGAAACTAATACACAGATTACTGGATTATGTTTATGGTGCTTTTCGCTTCTGCCTCAGCAGTCCCTGGGGTGGTTTTCCTGTCTTTGCCAGTCCCCAGCTGTGGAAAGGTTGAAAACCACTGTTCTAGAGAACTGATTATTAATGCTATATAAAACCTCTGCATTTTCTTTTGTAAAAGGAAGAAAATATTCATGGCTTTTAATCATTTGGGCATTATGCCAGAGCAAAAAGCCCCTAGGCATTCAAAGTTCTGGAATATTTCAGTTTTGTTCGGCTCACCGTGAAAATTCTTCTCCCGCTTCGATCAAATGCTACACAATACACAGATGATAAATGCCCCAGAATCCTCTTGTGCATCTTGATATGCTGATAGAAGGATGATGGGAACAAATGGCTGAAGCGTCCATATCCAGTTGACTGCCGGGCACAGATTATATTGACTGGAAATGTAAAGAGGGAATACAAAATTATCCCATGATTTTAAATTGTCATGAACCTACTCTAGGTCAAGGGTCTTACTCATTTCTACTGCAGAGGGGCCCATCAGAAGTAACCACAGCAATTCACAGGCTAATTAATTAGGCCAAAAATTTTGGTGCACGATCTGCTTCCCGTCTCCAGTAACAAGGCCTTTATGTTTATGTACAAACCCAAGAACTTGGAGTTGTTTGAGAGTAGAGTGGGGTGAAGGTGACCCAAGAACAAGCCATGAGATAACTTGGGCGGATTTAATCCACAGGCAACCCTGAGTTCCAAGGTTCAGATGTCATAGTAACAACTCTGGAAAGTGCATTCAAGGAGTATTATTGGAAACAACCAGTCACAGAGTGCATCCCTGAAATTTGTGGGTTAATTAATTAGTCCATTAATTGCTACTGAACATCATCATATATCTAAACGAGTTCTGAAACAGGGGAATGAACAGCAGCAGCAGCATATATCAGGACTAGCACTAGGACAAAAGCATGTGCCCCAGAGCTTTCTGTGTTTCACAATGGTCAAGCACATGCATCCACCAAAAATGAGAATTATGTTTCGATCAGAGATAAACTTTGCACTGTTTTAGTTATGCATAACCCCTAGTGTCTGAGTTCACATGTCACAGAGCGGCCTCTAATTGCCTTGATCAGTGGCTGTGTATGAAAAGAAGCAGTGGGACACACCAGACGTGGCACTCAGCAAACTGTGGTTTAATTAATTCAACTACAAGCTGCTGCAGTTGTGTGCGAACCAAGTTCAGGCGGGCAGCTCTTCTTTCTCCTCCCAAGAATGCCTGAGGAATGACGCTACATCACGACATTTGGCCATTCACACCGAGCCACTCTGTTCCAAATGAGAAAGGAACATCACCACCCTGCCAGAACCTGGGTCACAACTTTTTCTGGAGAGGGTGGGGTGGGGGAGACTAAACCCTCTGCCACTTCAGCTTCACTACTCTGCCACCACCCCCCTCAATACTTAGCCTTAATTTTCCTCTCCAAATTTAACAGGGAATAACAAAAAATGTGGGGCTGTATTTAGCCTAACGCGAATGACAACAACTCTGCGTTTCTTCCTGCTAAATCTAAGTGGAAAAGCAAAGCATTATCGCAACTGTCTAGCTAAAAGGAGATGTCAGCACTTGGGATCTCAAGCCCACCTGGAATTCCTGGTCATGGGCTGCAACAGACAGCAGCGTTTCCACCCACACCTTGAAAAACGGTTAGGTTTTTAAACAAAGAGCTGGCAGCAACAGCTGATACACTGGGCTTGGCTCCCAGCCCTAGAATAAGGACCTCAGTTTCTTTGAGCCAGTGCTGGGAACTTTGAATGTAATCTTACACGATGCAGCACTATGCAATGGCAGCTAAGGTTAAGTAAGATAAGGTAATCACTTATACCAACTCCTTCCATAGGGCTTTTAAATGTGTATTTGACGTCATGATTCAGTGAATGCTTTTTGCCCACAGTAAGGATGTGACTTGCCACCGTATTTGGCCACTGAAAATTCCCTCCAAGGTGGCAGGCATAATAGGTAAATAAAAACCAAAACAAGCAAGTCTGGTGAATGGATGATCCCGCCTTCCCGCAGAAGATAAGTTAGCTCAGCCTTTGGTTGTTTCCAACTTTTATCATTTTATAAACTTCATTTTTCTTATGGGAAAGTACATTTTCAGCCAGCTAGAGAAGTGACCAAGTTGTGGCCCCTCCTGCTCACGACCATCAGAAATCTAGTTTGGGAAAAAATCAGTTCTCCCTTACTGTTCTCTGTCTGTGCAGCCCAAAATTCAATATCCCGGCTGAAGGAGTATTGCTAGTTCAAAAAGCTAATAGATATAAATATGAAAATGTGAAATCAAAATGTGCTCTTGAACCCGGTTAAGTATTATTCCTTACCCACATTTGGTGGCTTCCCATAGTTCGCAGGTAGTTCGGGAGGCCTGCCTCTGTGAAGCGCTGCGAATGCCGATCCCTTCCATGACGTGTGCCTGCAATCTGCGCAAAGGAAGAGTCAAAGCCAGTCAGAACCCTGAGCTGAAGAGTCGGGCTTTGCAACCCAGCCCCTCCCTCCTTCCCCGAAAAGATGTCCTGACTGCAAAAGCAAAAGGCACCGACCAAAATTCCTCGCAAGAAACACAGGCTTTACCAAGGCTGTTTCTGTTTATTTCCTCACCTCTTTATTTACAACGTTAAGAAATACTGAATAGCCATTGTCCTTTCAAAATAATATTATTTCAGTTGCACTTTTTATGCTTACTAGATTCACACTGATGGATGTGTTGTTGTTGTCATCATCGTCTTTGGTAAATCATCTTTAGGACCCCTTTAATGTGGGAGGTTTTAAAATAAAGCGAACAATAGTTGCGTGATGTCACACTGTTACCTTTGGCTGCCCTAAGCAATGATTGCCGCCCCACTCCTAGCAGAGTCCGCACTCCCAGCACACTCTGTGGGATCTCTTTGTCCAAGAGGGGCCCGATCCGCTCGCAAATTTTGAGCAGGTAATTTGGAGGGATGTGAGCATTGGCTGCCACCTGAATTACAAAACAAAATGAGAGAGAGAGAGAGAGAGAGAGACTGACTTTTTAGACCACAAATTTGTAAGGTGGGGGAAATACCAGTTTTCCCTACACTTTAACATTTTTCTGAAACAGAATTGTAATCACAAGCTTCCCATTCCTATTTAACTGAATGCAAAATAGGGGAACCGAGTACTATTCCCTACATAGCATATAAAGAACCTCAAAATACCAAAGGATAAAAGCTAAAAGGAAAAATGGAAAAGTAAAGCAAAAACAGAACATACCAATACTGTGTTTCTTCCTTTCCATGCCTAGATGTGCTAAACCTTTATTGTATGTAAGCCATCCCGAGGCTCATGCGAATGGGACGGCATACAAAAATTCTAAATAAATAAACAAACCTGTGTTTCACACTCTGCATGTATAACTTATCTCACAGAGTTATTCCTTGGTGCAAATAATACATGCAGCTTGCTCATCCACTTCAGTAGAGTTCCTACACTACAGTCCTCATCAAACAAAATGCTTGTTTGTTTGCTTGCTTGCTTTTTTAAACCCTAGGTTGTTGTGAATGTAAGAACCATGTTAGATCTTACCAAAAGACCACCTAGTCCCGCCATCTGTTCACACAGTGGCAAACAAGCTGTCCAAAGGATCCCACAACAGGTTATGAATGCAACTGCACCCTCTTGCCCATGTTCCCCAGTATATGATATACATAGGCACACTCCCTCTGACACTGGAGGTAGCTTCTAGCCATCAAGGCTAATAGCTATTAACAGCCTTTTCTCCTATGAATTTATCCAACCCCCTTTTCAAGCTGTCCAAATTTGTGACCATCGCTACATCACATGGAAGTGAATTCTACAAGCTGCATGAAGTTATTCCTTTTCTCTGTCCTGAATATTTCACCAATTACTTCATGGAATGACACTGGATTATAAGAAAGGGGGGAAAGTGCCTCCCTATCTATCTTTGCACCGTGTATCGCTCCATAAGTCTTCTCTAACTTGCCTTTTTCCCAATAATCTCAGCTGTTCTAACCTTTGTCATGTAGAATTTGCTCTAACCTTTAGGTGCTCTTTTCTGTACTTTTTCCAGCTCTACAGTATCTCTTTCTAGGTAAAGGAACCAGAATTTTGCACAATATTCTAAATGCAGTCACACTATAGATTTGCATGTGGCATTTCCACATGACAGCATGTGCCTAAAACTAAATCAGTTTTAGGTATTGTCACCTACAGTGCTTCTCCGTGCACTTTTGAGATGTTCAGGTCTGCTGGACTCCATACCCTCCTGGATGTACAGACAGACATCTCCTCCAGCATGCCCCTCCTTATTTTCCTTATGAAGTCTATGCCAGGGTATGGCCATATGCCACCGCGTCTCTCCATCTTACCAGGTTCCTGTAACACTCACTCTATTTAGGTTCATTTTCAAAACCAGACACTCCAGCTGTCCTATTTTGGCTCAGAGGCATTTGCAGAAAAACAACATATACACACTGTCCTTCCCCAGAAGGACATTTTTTTCCTCTTTTTTGTCTTTACCCCAAGGGATGATTTCACCTCAACTGGACGTCTTCCAGTTTCTGCTGGCATTCCTCCCACCCCCAGGATTTAGCTGAAAAGCTGCTCTGCCACCTTTTGTATATTTTGCATCAGCAATCTGGCTCCATTTGGGTTCAAATGCAGTCATTCTTTTTGCACAGGCACAGCTTGTCCAAAAATGTTCCCCAGGGCCTAACAAATCCGAAACCCTCCTCCCTACACCACTGCTTCAGCCATGGAGTGACAGTTCTCAGCTGCGCTGGCCTTGAATGGGCAACAGGCACCACTTCAGAGAAAGCCCCCTGAGGGTCCCTGACTTCAACCTTCTACTTAGCAACCTACATTTGGATTCCAGGACCTCAGGACCCCATTTGATCCTCCACAAGGATTCCACTGTGAAAAGGTAAATCAGGACTGCACACATTCACAAGGAAAGATCACTGTGGGCTTTGGAAGCATGTGACACGTTGATGTTTGACAAATGTCAAATGCTGGGGGAGGGAGGGGATTTGCTTACCTACACCTCCAGCAGGGCACTGGACATGGGGGGGGGGACCTGCGGGACTTTGCCAGTAGACACTCCCCCTCTACCGATTGCCCATTCCAGGTTTCCCGTGATATTTGTGAAAATTAGGGTTCCAAAAAGGGACACCCTGGAAGAACAGCTCATGACTATGCAAAGGGGGATGAGAGCAAGGGTGAAGAGGGAGATGGAAAAGGAAACTAACTGCACCGTTACAAGATGAAAGATACTTGGCTCAGTAAGACTGCAAGTGAGAAGGATCTTGAAGTTGCTGCAGACCATGAGCTGAGAATGACCCAGCAATGTGATCTGGCTGCAAAGAAGCAAAATCTATGAGCTGCCTTACCAGAAAAATAGTTTCCAAATCATGTGAGGTACTAGCTCTTCTCTATTCAGCACCATTAGGCCCCAGTTTGAGGTCTGTGTCCAGTTCGGGGCTAAGGGGAGATAGGACAGCGCTTTTCAAATACTTGAAAGGCTGTCACACACCAGGAAAAAATTCTTGACTGTTAGAGCAGTATGGTAACAGAACCCATTATCCAGGGAGTTTGTGGGCTCTCTCACACTGGAAAGAGGCAGTTGGACAGCTATCCTCCAGGGATGCTTTAACTTCAAGTTCTACACTGGGCAATGGATTAGACTTTATAGCCTTTTGGATCCCTTCCAACTCTACTATTCTATGACTTTCATCCTTAGTTGTTTGCTAAAGAAGTTAAGGGTACAGAGCCAATTCATCTGTAAATTTAAAGCCACTTGGTTCTGGCAAACAGGTGCCAATGGCCAAACATTAGGAAGCTTGGGTATGTGAAGCACTCCTACTAAGGGAAAGGGAGTGGCAAAACAATGAAGCTCCTTTGATTCATAAAAAGCAAACAAACAGCTGCGAGCATAGAGGATGTTTCAAGTATTCATGCCTCTGAGAAACAGGATTTTATTCAGCTGATGGTCAACTCTTCTGGCAAGACAACCACAAGTCTAAGGTATGAAATAGTACCATTCTAATGCAATTAGAGTACATAAGCAGCACCCACCATTACTACAGAGTTTGCCTGTTGCTTTAGAGCCTAAGCCCATGGCAGCACAGTAAAGAAACGCAGGCAAGAGTGTGGCTTCACTTATCCACTGCTGGCCCCACTGGTCTTTCTGATACTTCTGACATGCGTGATTGCTTTTGCCATCGTTTTTATATTATTATGGAGGTAGCAGCACTGAGCTGCCTTACTGTGAAGACTACTGAGATGACGTATCTCAAGTGCTTGGTACCCTGAAATGTGTTATAGGAAGATTAAGGATGAAATCCTATGCAAGTTTGTTTGTTTGTTTATTAATTAAAACATTTCTATGCCGCCCCATTCGCCGAAGCCTCGGGGCAGCTCACAACATGAAGTAAAATACAAAAATAACAATATAAAAATAACAATATAAAATAAATAACAATATAAAATAAGTCGCCCTGGCCAGATAAAATAAGCATATACTGTTAACAATTAAAATGACGCTTAAATAAAAAGGTCTTTGCCTGGCGCCGAAAAACAAATAACGACGGCGCCAGGCGGACCTCTCTGGGGAGCGCGTTCCATAGATTGGGCGCCACCGCAGAGAAAGCCCTCCTCCGAGTACCTACCCTCCTAATTTCTTTCACGGAGGGTTCCCGGAGAAGGCTTCTCCCGCAGATCTCAAGGGGCAGGTGGCCATATATGGACGTAAACATTCCTTCAGGTAACCAGGACCCAAGCCATTTAGGGCTTTATAGGTCATCACCAGCACCTTGAATTGGGCCGGGACTTCAATGGGAAGCCAGTGAAGCTGACGGAGGACTGGAGTCATGTGAACATAACGCCCAGTCCCCGTCAGCAGCCTGGCAGCTCTATTTTGAACCAATTGAAGTATCTGGACCATCTTCAAGGGTAGCCCCACGTAGAGCGCGTTACAGAAGTCAAGTCGGGAAGTCACCAACGCATGTGTCACTGTCGCCAGGCAGTCATACTCCAGGTATGGGCACAGCTGATGAATCAGCCGAAGCTGAAGGAAAGCGCTCCTCGCCACCGCTGTTACCTGAGCTTCCAATGAAAGCTCTGGGTCGAGGAGCACTCCCAAGCTGCGGACCTTGTCCCTAAGAGGGAGTGCAACCCCATTCAGGACTAGGTTAAATCCACCCTCTCCAAAGCCCGATCCGCCAACCAACAGGACCTCCGTCTTGTCTGGATTGAGCTTCAGTTTATTGGCCCTCATCCAGCCCAGCTGGCTTTTCCTATCTAAACTTGCATAGGATTATACTTAAAATCTGTTTAAAGTTTTATGAACTACCCAGAGAGTTTTGTTTATTGGGCAGAAAGGACAGAACTGAATAGTAATGAATAAAAACAAATAAACCTAATGCCTATGTGCGCTTTACACCCCTAACCAAGAGGCCCATTTGGCCTCTTTGCTTGCTTTTTTCAGGCAGACAATACAATTGTTTTTCCCTGCCAGGCTTTTTATCATATTATTTTTAAAGTGAATTAGTGCAACCCTGCTGTTTCTTTTCTCCTCTCAGTTTTGGAGATTCTGAAATTGTCACCTTGCTGCTTTGATTGGATTTATGACACTGCATTTTTTATGTGTTCTAAGCTCTGCTAGCCTCCAGTCTGAAAGACAATAGATAAAGTTCTGCATACATAGCCCAAGTCCCGCAGATGTCATTGGGCTTAGTTTTGGACATACGTCCGCAGGATTGTGTTGCAGTTAATATTACTGTGACAGATGGTTGTATATACATTTCAATACTCATCAGTAACAAACCAGCAGTGCTTAATTCCCCCCTTTAAAAAAAGATAGAGTATTAATATAATATTAGAAAGCAACAGTCCGCTTCAGTTTGGAAATTTGTAGGAAACCATGAAAATACCAGTGCAGAGTAAATGAATAAAATAAAACGATTTCACCAAAATATAAAATTACCATAAGATATATGATACTCTCTTTTACATCTCCAGGACTGACAGGAAATATTTCTGGTGGCTAGTGTTTGTGAACATCTATCATTTCAAATATTCTGTCAATGCATTTGAATTCAAAATAATCCCGCAGAGAATTAGGTAGAAATGCAGATTTAGAAAGTGCTCACTGAATTATATCAAGTCCAAAGGCTTATCAAGAGGCAGGGAGGCCTTACATGTTGATCCACAAACACACACACGCAAACCCACTAGCACATATGTCTCGTGGCAACAATGACCAATCTGGCCATTCCTCATGCGGAAGAAATTATTCCTAATTCCAAAGAACAGGCAAGAGCAAGCAAGTCTGCCTTAAAGTTTAAACTTCTCCAAAGATTCCCATGTAAGGCTTTCTTGCATAGGGTAAGACAGTGGTTCTCAAACTTTTTAAAACCATGCTGCTTCAGAACTGCTGAAGGCCTCTGTAGACCACTTAAAACTTTGTTGTTGAACAGATAACACACACAAAATCCAAGCTTTAACCATTATCGGCCAGTCCAATGAAAAGGGCTCTTTTAACTGGTAATATCTTAGGCAAAAAACATAAATTCCACCAGCATTATAAAAGGCCTCATTAGCCCTCTCATTGATGCAGCCATGGTCAAAACAGCCTTGATCTGCAACTTCAGGAGAAAAAATACATCAAGGCCCAGGCCAAGGCCAGACACTTTATATAACACAACCTTTCTGCATACCACCTGAATGGAGCATATACACAACCTTTCTGCATACCATCTGAATGGAGCGTACTGAAGGCCACAGTTGGAGAGCATTTGCATATCTATGTTCTCCCACCTTTGGAAAATATAACCACAAACTTAAATTCTCAGCACTCTCAGACCACCACTCTCAGGTTTGCTTGGGAGAAACCAAGAATATTGTTCTCGTACAACATTACCCTGTGATGGCAATGCAAACGTACCCACCAAGGGAGAAAACAAGAATTTGCCCAACTCGCTGTCATCTTGGGCCTCAGAAAAAGAACGGGATGGGACATGGAGTCAGGAATGCTCAACACAATCATGCCCATGCCATTACTGGGATCCAGACTGGGGGAGAACAGGGAGCTATGAATGGCAAGAGAGCTGCAGAACAAGGCCTTGGGGGCCACATGCGTCCTTACAGGCCAAGTGCTGGGCCACTCCATAACAGATGCTACAAATACTGCTAGTAATTAGTCCAGTGTTTGTGTAGATGTGTCAGAGAGAGATTAGCCACAAAGATGGCATGTTGGTAAGATACAATAAATATAAAACACAATAGGCTTAATGTACAGTTTACATTTACAGTTTTATTTAATCTAAAAGGGGAAAGAGGTCAAATACCGATATGAAAGTCAGAGAGAAATAGTTTATTACCATAAAAATGCTACTGAAGACTGACAGAGCAAGCCAAACCACATTTGCTTAGAAGTAATTCCACGGTGTTTAATCAGCCTTGCACCAAGGTACAGAACTGCAGCCTTAAAGCTTCTCAAAATCATTTTAGCCCCAGATCAATAAAAGTATGAACAAGGAAGGAGTATGATTAAAAATTACAATTTTGCTACAGAATTCTCACCTTGGTTTCATAGCAGTTGTTTTCCATGAGTTTGCATAATTAGGGAAGTGTATGCAGGTTTTTACCACCTTATTTCCATAATTACTTATACCACATGTGTTTCTGTGGCACCCAACCCCAATTAGGGTAAGTAGCAGAGGAACCCTTGAGCAAGACATGAATTGGCTACTTTCTGTTTGGCCTCTACAAGAGTTTAATTTACTTGCAAGTGTTAAACATGTAACATTTGAAAACAACAAAAACAACCTGAGCCATAAACAAACCAGAAAATGTTAACTAGGGAGCAGGCAACACTCAGTCTTAATCAAACAAAGTACATTTTTAAATTTGATCTTATTCTTCTGCTTATATGAGTTACATATTCACTAATTTCAGGAGAAAAATTAAATCAACATCTGGAAAACACTGCTCCATTTAAAATATTAGAAGCACACCCTCATTAGCTTCCTAAAAATATTTGTTTCAGGATAAGAATCAAGGTGTGGGATTAGTCCTGGTAACTGAGCAATTTTAACTTATCTTCCATCATAGTTACAGTTGGAGGTGAGGAGAAATCACTAATCAAGTGAGCATGCCTATTAGCTTGTATCAACAGAGCTGGAGGTTACTGCTATAAATGTAAATATTACTCAAAGGAAAATCTACAGTGAAATCTGCAAAACCTCTAATCCAGGCGTAAATGTGCTTTACCTAGCAAAATACTGACACATGCATTGCTGTCTTACAGCACACTGAAGTGCAAAGCAATAAATACATTAAAGCTACTCCTCACACAATGTTTTCTGTAAGACAAAAAGCAAAAGCAGCAAGGTTTACAGAACCACAAGCATGCCAAAAAAGCCAAGCCTGTGAAAGCAGGGTGGTTAGAACAATCCCCCTGCCACACACACACACACTATCTTTTTTAAGCAAAATGTATTTGCATCAGCCACCAGCCAGTACAATTGATCTATAGAGATACATATGTACAATTAAGCGGATAAAACCATCAAATGAAAAACTGCGATTTTAAAACACCAGTGCGGAACATTTGCATTTATGAACCGTCATTGATGACCTGCATAAACCATCTTATCTGAAAATGATACTCATGCATAGCACTTGCCATACTCCAGAATTTGACAGTACAGCCCATTTTATCATCAGACCCATAAAGATACTCTATATATCACCTACATTTTATATCTAGATCTAGGAAGATGAGTTTGCACCAATGCACCTGGTGCTTGGCATTCACAGTACAGTTTGTACAGTCTTTATTCTGAACATATTCACCAGTACAAAGTCATAAATTGAACATAATCCAAGTTCTGCTCAAAGATTTCTATCAGATGAGCTTTTATATTTTCTCCTGTCTACTTCCTTTTCTGTAAGCAGGGCTCCTGCTCCTCTATTTCACAAGCAAATCTTTAGAAACACACACATTTTCACACTGATAATTATCATGCACAGACAAAATAATTGCTCATGTAAGCGCATATTTGGATTCTGTAACGTCCTAAACATTCCAAGACGTAGAACACTTTGCACAATCCACTTGATCAAATTCTTTGATTTCACCTAAAATGACTCAGTCTACAGCAAAACTGATAGCATTTTTCTTCCTATTGCAGCAAAAAAACCCTTCCAACAAGCCTCCTGTGCTCAATTCCTATGTTTAAAGCTACAACCAATCAGCAAGCAACTCTCATGTGCAAACGCGGAACTCGATGCTGGTAGGCACCGCACCATTGGCCTGGACTGAAACCCCTTGTACGTGCCCTCAAATAACCCTCCACAATAGATACCTCTCAGGGAAAAAATCAAGACAGAAAATAGAACCCAGCATTACTGCACAGCTGAGCCCAACCATCCTTGCATTTCCCAGACTTTTTGCTCGATCTGTGGATAGGAAGGCCGTATTCTCAACACGAGTTCTGCCCAGCTTTCCTCGCTTAGAGGAAGTTCCCTTCTGCCCAAGTAGAAATGCCAACTTTCACTCACCAGGTCCTCAAAGTTTCTCCGGTGCTCTTTGCCCTGCCAATCCAGGCGTCGAGGGATCAACTAAGGTGGGAGAAAGGAGCAGAAGCCCAGTAACGTGTGTGGAGCAGAAGGAATAACAGCCCCCATACCAGCCCAGT
Source organism: Varanus komodoensis (assembly GCF_004798865.1). Lineage (NCBI taxonomy): Eukaryota > Metazoa > Chordata > Lepidosauria > Squamata > Varanidae > Varanus > Varanus komodoensis. Next base: position 12,480,132 of record NW_025335549.1, on the reverse strand, counting down.
CTCCCCCAAGCCTGCGCTGAGCTTTTCCTGCACACAAGACCCCATGCCACCAGCACCCACAACATAGCCCGCCCCTCGAAGTTGCAAAAATAAAATCCCCACGGCTGCAAGAAAAATCTGTCCCAGTTGGTGCGAGAGAGCCCTGTCTTCTTTGGGGAGCCTGGAAGAAGCAGCATTTTTCCCTACAGACATCTGGTTGCCCTGTGAAAGGGCTCCTAGTTCCTCGCCCAAACCAGAACAGACTTTCTCTCTCGCACACGGACACAGACACTGCAGTGTCCCTAAAGCAACACCCAGGTGGGAAATCCCTTCTTTTCCCCAGCAAACCCCACCTGCCTGGGTGCCTTAGGGCGAGGAGGGGTCACAGTCCCCTAACCACTCATGAGGGCCAAATACACAACCATCCTGCAACAGAGCCAAGCAGCGCTAGGTTCCCCAAGCGTGTTTCCCCCAGATGGGCATCAAATAAGTTGGCAAACGAATTAAAGGGGGCTGGAGAGATGGAAAAGGAGACAGATGTCCCTCTACAGGGGCGACCGAGGCCTCTGCAATGGGGTGCAGTGGGCAGAGCGATACCTGCGCAGGGAAGGTCCCCAGCATCAGTGACTGGGTATAAAAGGGCTGTGGGGGGGAGCAGGCCAATGCCAGGGGGGCTCCTGAAGTGGGGAGGGGGCGACACTCCCCTAAAACGCCGCGCACGGATGAGGAATCCCCTCCCCTCCCTCCGTACCCCACCTCCAAACGCCCCCCCCCGCACACCCCAGGCTGGGACCTCACCTGGTGCTCTTCCAGCTCCTCCACCAGCACCTGAGGAGGGAGAGAGGCGCGCACACAAAGGGCGTTAGGGCGTTAGGGCGGGCGGGCGAGCCGGACCCCCTCCCCACCTGCCCGGGCACCGGGCTCCCGGCGCGGCCCGGCCGGGGCTCCCGCCGCGCCCCCCGCCGCCCCGTCCGCCCCCTCCTCTCACCTGGGCGGATTTCTTGCAAGGTCCCGACTGGAGGAAACGCGCGATCAGGTAGTAGAGCTCTGCGGAGAGGGGAGACAACAGGCCCGGTTGAGGCAGGCGGGCGGGCGAGGCGAGGCGAGCCGCGCCGGCCCGCCGGCCGGGCTCCCGCTCGGCTGCCCGGGCACGCACTCACCGGCTTCCAGCTGGGTCGGAGCGGCCGCCGCCGCCGCCGCCATCCTCCGTGCTGGGGGAAGGCCCTTCGGGGAGGCGGCGAGCAGGGGAGGAGGGGAGGCGGCGGAGAGCCGGGGAGCGCCCCGCCGCCGCCGCCGCCGGGGGGTCCCTGCCCCGGCGAAGCGCTGCCCGAGGGACGGCTCCGTTACAGCCGCGCGGAGCAGCCCCGGCGGCGCCGCGGGTCGCGAGGTGCCGCTGCCGCGAGTGCCGCCCGCCGCCGCCGCCTCATCGCCGCCGCCGCCGCCGCCTCGCCGGCTCCATGGAGCGCCGCGGAAGCAGGGACGCGGCCGGCGCGGCGATGCGCGCAGGAAGGGCGGCGGAGCGGGGCGGGCGAGCCCGGGACGGAGGGAGCGCGGGGAGCCTCGGTAAAGCGGGGAACAGAGCAGCCGACCGGGGGGGGGGGCGCAGGCAGGCGGGCAGGCAGGCAGGCAGGCAAGGCAGGCGATCGGGAGCCTCCGGCCGCGCGGGGGCGATGGAGCGGGCCGGCTGCGGGGAGCGCGGGGCGGGCCGGCGGGCGGCTGTCGGAAGAGGCGGGGAGCGGGAGGGCCCGGCCCGGCCTAGCCCAGCCTGTGGCCTACGCCGAGGGCCTTGGGCGGCTCGAGGGGGCGCTTCCCTCGGCCCCGCGCCTGGAGCGTCAGCCGGGAGCGGGCGCTGGCGCGGAAGGAAGGAAGGAAGAGCCGTTGGCTTCGGGGGACTGGCCAGGGCGGCGATGGGTTGCTCCCGGGGCATCATGATGGCGATGATGATGATGATGATGATGATGATAATAAAGCATAGTAATAACACTTCCCGGCCTTGGTTTTTATGGCGCCACGGCTCCCATCCTTTCACACAACACACCTGCGAGGTAGGCTGGGTCGGGAGCACCCCAGCTCGATGGGCATTTGTGCGCCCGGCCTGGCGAGTGGCACTTCCTGACCCACTGCCACGCTGCCTTCCAATGTATATGCATCCCTGTATACACAATATTTATATGGACACATTTACATGCGTGGATGTACAGATGTTGTACCCAAGGTTTGCTGGCTGCCCTATGTTAAGAGTTTTAGGGGTGGCTCATGTCCCTGAGATGGATCAAGGACTTCTGCGAAGTGCTGGACTTCTAATAATATTGTGGGCTCCCCTTTGTGATTGATATTTCTGAAAAGGTGTTTGCTTTTGCTTTTTTGATATTTTTGTTTCTGGGAAGAGATTTGAGGAATCGGTTGGGCTCTTATTTGTCCATAGTTTTCTGCCGTCCATGATGAGTACCAAAGTTGTCAAATAAATTTTGTAGGTTTAAGCAGGCTGTGGTCTGTTCTTGTTGTGGGGAAGAGGAAAAAGATTCAGGGTACATGGTGAATATTGGTGTGACAGTTTTTAGGTTTTCATTGCATAGATGCTTTTGGTGGGTGTTGTGTGTTTTGTGGTACCATTCTATTAAATGCTTGCTAGCATTTCCAAGTTGGAAGTACTGTACAGATTTGGGGGGCTGCTGGAAATAAAAGTAAATGGATGTTGCTAGGATTTAAAATGTAAGTGTGGCTCACCTATTGTAACAGAAAAGCAAGATGGAGTGTTACCTTTTTCATGACTGAACTATAATTTGCTGCCAAATTGATGCTGGCATTCTGTGACATCATATATATGGGTGAAATACCCTAAAGAGAGCTTCCAGGGAGGTGTTCTGGCACATTAAATGCAACAAAGAACTCTGAAGCACCTTAAAATCTAATGAGATGTATTGTGGCATAAGCTTTCATGAAGTAAAGCACATTTCATTCCAGGGCAACTGTGCAGAGATGTCAGCCTATCAAGTCACATTTGGTGACAGGCTATGGATTAAATAAACCATAGGCTGCCAGGAGCAATTGGAAAAAAAATCCAATGAATGGCAGGGAAAGTACATTCTCTATCCCATTACTTGTAACTTAAGAAACCAGGTTAGAACTATGAACACTTCGTCAATGTTTTGGGCAAACTGGGGAGGAATTTAAATTTGTTTAGAGGTTAATTGGCTCTTTGGATCAGAATTTTAGTAGGTTGCCAGTATTTGGGAAATCAGCAAAGAGGTTATGGAACTGGGCTGTGTTGTTGAGCGGACTGTGGAGGTGGGGATGGGGAGGAGATGCTTGTACTAGGGCAGGGGTTCTTTGTAGCTCAGGAATATTGCTGAAGGTAGATACTGATGCATGTATGTGCAGAATCATGGAAGGGAGCTTGGAGATCATCTAGTCCAATCCCTTGCGCAGTGCAGGCTCTGCATTACATCTGCATCATCCTGCAGACATCCTTTTTGTCTAGCATCCACTTAAATGAAAACAGCTCATCACCTCTGGAGGTAGCATTTACTGCTGCTGAACAGCTCATGCTGTCAGGAAGCTGCTTCTAATGCTTAGCCAAAATGGGTCTCCCTGCAATTCCGGCCATTGGTTCTAGCGTTGCTCGGTATAGCCGTGCAGAACTCTGCTTCTTGTTCCGATGACGAGCAGAGCAGAAGCTACTGCAAAGGAAAATATTAAGCGCTACCTATTTTATCTTGATCTTAAGCTGCATCTATCACAACAAAACATCACTAAAACTACACAAGCAGGTATATTTGTTTTAAGTATGGGTTTTCTGGGAGCAGTGTGATGCTGTTAAGCGCTAATATGTACTTTAGCCACAAAATTTCAAGGCAAAACTTGACATATGCTACGTAAGCAAAGTTTTGCAAGTTCTTCTGAGACAGAGCAGTTGAGAAATAATGCATGTTCCTGTGTTGATGGAGATGTAGTACGACTTCTCCGCCCACATAAGGAAGTGCTTAAGGGTTGGCCAGGAGAACAACTGACTCAGTACTTTAAATGCACACTAATTACTCCCTTCTGATGCCCTGGAATTTCCCCCCCACACACACACACACTTGTAAGTTGTTAAAATCCTTTCTTCTTCCTGTTACCTTCATAAAAGGTAAGGAGCCTCAGTTTATTATGTGCCATTTCATGCGATACATAGGAATAAAACTTAGGTTTGTCATATGATAGGATGCTACAGCTAATTCTGGCTCCCTAGGAATATCTGTGTTTCATTAGATTTCCTATTTATTTTTACTTTGGTTTTAGTTTCTAAGTTTGCTCATTAAATCCTATCTCTTCCTTCCCTAGAGATTATGGATCTTAGGACTCAACAATGAAGAAATAGTCTGCATTCTTTTTCCGAAGAAGGTACTAATAAATTGATTCTTGCATTCCAGAATTTCAAAATAAGTGACCAGGAAGTGACAGCATTTCCTTTAGTGCTGTTGCTGTAAGTGTCATACTCAACAGGCTCCGAAACATCTAGTAATAATGTACTTGTATTAATCATATTATTGAATCTCATATTTAGTTTTTGATTGCATTTAAACTTTTTTCCTTTTACATATTTAAAGGGGGTCCTGCTGTATTTGACTAATGTCTTACCTTAGACATTCTGAAATTCAATACAGACTTGCTGGATTGCATCCTTAAAAGTTGCAGTTCTCTGCTGTGGGGTGTAGACACAAAATTCTTTGGAGACTAAAAATGAAGCATATAGGGATGTATTCTGTACGTCTGCCTCATGTATCATTAAGGCGCCAAGTAAGCCTCATCTAGAAAAAACTGTTGTTAGAGAAAGTGTATGGACAGGGTCCATTACTGCATATGTAGTTGATAAGCAACAACTTTTCTCTGTCCTTTACATTTCACACAACAACCTGAACATCAGAGCACCACAAACAATCCCAGTAGTCTTTCTGCACTCATGGGGAATAATGAAAAGCTATAACTGTGGGTAGAAAAACTTGGGACTATTGGAGTTTTAAAAAATGCCACAGTGTCAGCATTTAAGTAATGAATAATGTATGGAAATGTATATAGGAAGAACTGGGAAATTAAAGCTGCAAAAAGACAACAGAAATAAGGATATATGCCTGCATAATCTGATACAACTACATGTTCTGTAGGGAGGTCATATTGCCACCATGTGGATCACTCAATGATCTTTCTATCAGTGTTGCCTGCCTGAGCCTGTAAAATGGCTATAAAGAAAGGTTGGTGAATTCTATTGACCTCCTGTGTTCTAAGTAGGATTTTTTTTCCTGTTTCTGTTTTCTGGATTGCCAGGCACCTTTCATTCTGTCATCTACTTTGTAGGAGAATTTTGTTCTGTGTGCATAATTTGTATATCTGGGTTAGTGCTGATGTACATTAAAGTGAATTGTGCAAATCTTTCTAATAGTGGGGAGGGGAATGATAATGTGTAAACACCCCACCTGGATTTTTAAGACTTGAGCCTATGGGGGAAATGTGCAGTTTTGGTTAGTGTTTTTTTTTCAAGGCTGTGGTGGAGGGGGCCCTTGGGGGTTGGGGTGCCCCCACTTATTTTCGAGGGGGGCTCAGGGAGGGTCACTGGATCCCTGAAGCCAGGGTTCCTGTTCCTGATTCTCCCCACCACCTCTCAAGAGACTGGATTTGCTGGTTTGTGGCTGGCAGCTGCCACTGTGTTGGAGTCCTGAAATCAGCGAGTTAAGACAGTGATGTTTTTTTGACAGTTCCCAACAGTTCCTGGGAATTGGCTGGCCAGGCACGCACACGTGTTTTCTATGTCCCTCATGGTCAGCCTCTGCTCCTTAGCAACATGTGGTCAGCTTGCCTTTCCTGCTCCAAAAACTACCCCCATTCCCCCTGCTTTCACACCACACTTTTAGAACATTTTTATTCCACTTGAAACAGTCATTCCTTCCACAAAGAATCTTGGGGTTTAGTTTCTCACAGCTTCTGGGTGCTATTAGTGGACATCTATTCCTTACAAAGAGAGGCGCAAGTTCCAGAGTTCTTGGGGAAGAGGGATTGACTGGTAAACCACTCAGAGAATTGTAACTCTTTGGGGCAAATAGGTATTTTCCATCAACTCTTAGCACCAGAATTATTTGGGAGAAATAATAGCTAAGGTGAATAAAGGTATCATAACTGGAGTGTATTCACTGGAATCACTGGGAAAAATTAGCCATGACTTCTGATAGCCTTAAGTTCCTCTTACTTCAGTTAGGCTACTTTACACATGATTCAGCATGGATCCGATGAGAACTCAATGAAAGATTATTGGATATTTTGAGAAACTGGATATCTTAAACTATGGACTCAGGGGGAGGGGGATCTCCCACATATATGCACACACAAAGTCAGTGGTTGCGGAGGCTACAGAAAATTAAAAGCAACCAAGCAGTGATTGTCAGTCCAGATAGTAACAATATCTGGGTCTAGGGAAAACACTTGGTACTGATAACTTTGATAATTTAAAAACAAAAGTAGTCATGTTGACTCAGGAGAAATAAACATTCAAAGTAAATATTTTGGCAGTTCTCTTACTAAGAATTTTGTTAGGTGAAAACAAAGTAGCCAACTGTGAAAGCTGGTACTTTAAAGTTGAATGATAACAAAGTTGTTAGAAATGTAACATTGCAACATTTTGCTTAGGGTGGCTCTTTGCTTCCTCACCTTGTCAAGAGATCCAGTGTGGAGAAACAACATCCTCCAATCTTGGGGTTTCTGTCCAGTGCTGTAGTGCTTGTTGGTGATGGGAGTGGGAACGATTTATGATTTACTTAGAAGTAAATCACACTCTGATTAATTGCGTTTATTCGTTAGTAACTGTGCAAGCTTGCAGGAGAAAAGTGTAGATTATTACTCTCTATAGTACATTCTTAAACTCTCCCAGGCCAGTCAGCCACGTTCAGTTTGGTATCAATCAGTAAATGTAGAGCAAAGGTGCTCTACATTTCTTTGCTGGTTCTGGACCTGAAAGACCTGGACCTGTCTCGATCTCGACCTGAAACACCAAGGAAAACAGCGTTTGCAAGGAAGTCAAGTTTTAAGCAGTTCAGGAGATCACATAGTTCTGTCCTGGGAGCAAGGAACAAATTAAATCCCGTATTTTTCGCTCTATAAGACGCACCTGACCATAAGATGCACCTAGTTTTTAGAGGAGGAAAACAAGAAAAAAATGTTCTGAATCAAATGGTTTACTAAACTATTTAATAAACTATAACAGAATACAGTAATACTGTATTTCACCCTTGTAAAGTGAACAGCAGTCAACAGTGGCATTAAGAACCATCATCACTGTCATTAACAAAAGAGAGACTTTAAAGTTCGAGTACTCTTCTAGTTTTTGTTGAACCCCTAGAACTCATCATCACTAGAGTCAGAATTTATGAAGCTCTGTTGCTCACAAACACTGACATCACTTGCTTAGTCAGTAGTGGAATTATTGAAGGAATCCACAATCTACACCAGTTATACAAGAGCTGCTGCAGACAATTCAATAACAAATCTAAAAAAGCCAGTAACGTCCACGCTGCCCTACTAGTAAATAATAGAAAAAAACTTCTGACAAAAAATGAGATATTGTACAGTAAATCAAACGCACAGCGGACTAAGTAGCCTTTGAAGAATAAACTTCACACACGAAGGTAACGCTGTTCAAATATCCACTGATCCTAAAAAAAATGTGTCTGATCAACTAACAGATAACTGATCCATGGAAAGCTTCCTGATAATCACAGGCACATTCCCCATCACTTCCCCATGGGCTTCATTAAAAGATGGGTTGCCATTTGAAAACACACACCGACCTGTGATTAACAGCTCTCACCTGCGCCGGAGGAGGGGAGCGGAGCAGGGCACACCGAGCGCGTGCCGGCCAGGTGGTGCCACGTGGGGCCGGCAGCGTGCAGGAGGTGATCTTCCGGGCGGCACGGCAGAGGCAGGTCTTTCCGGGTGGTGGGGGTGAGCACTCTGTCTCTCCATGCAGCCGGTGGGTTAAAGGCTGCGGCTCCTCCTCCGCCACATGCCTCCCCCTGAGCGGCACAGCTCTCACCTGCGCCGGAGTTGGGGGCAGAGCAGGGCGTGCCGAGTGCATGCCGGCCAGGTGGTGCCACGTGGTGCAGGCGGCCGGCAGCGTCCCGGGCCTTGGGCACACACACATTTGCTCTATGAGATGCACAGACATTTCCCCTTACTTTTGAGGGAGAAAAAGTGTGTCTTATAGAGTGAAAAATATGGTAGTTACTTGTAACTGGGCAAGTACTTGCCCAATTTTTTATTCTGCAGGCCTAAGCCTCAGATCTTTCAAATGTTCAGCAGTGTCCTTGCCTGCATTCTCCCCCTGTCAGAATTAGGAAGTTAGAGGAGCACCATCAGTGGAGATTTATGTGGTGATTTGGAGAGACTGATAGTTTTATCTCCTCTGAAGATGGGCTTCTCCTTCAGCCCTTGGAGAGGGAAGTATAATATATCCTATGACTTCTAACGGGGAGTCACCAGAAACATCGAATTCAACCTAAATCCACTTTCAGTGTCTGAATTCTGTAAATTCTGATTTTTCAGAGCTATCAGATGTTTGGAGACCTTAATTTGGAAGCCGACTGTGCCTACATTCACTCAGCACAGTGTTCTTTTCCATTCACTGAACAGATGGTTGGGTCTGTCATCTCTGACAGTGCTGAGCACCTGTTAGAGAAGGTCAGGATTCAGTATATACCCACACCACAACTGCTGCTTTCAAAACTGACTGCATCAACTGTTCCGTGTTGTTGGAGGAGACCTTTCCATGGATACCCCCTTTGGTGTGTGAAGATACACGCCAGTAAGCCCGTTCATACACAGACGTCTACTTGCATGCATGCTTCGGACGAGAAACATGATTTCATATGTGTTTTTGTTTTCTGTTGCCAGTGAAGTTAATTTTCTGTCTGAAATTAACAGGGGATCCTGTAAGTCAAAACATTTATAGTCTAAACATTTTCTATCAAATGAGCCAGCGTATTTTAAAACAAAATTATGAGAAACCAGTACACAATTTTTAAGAGAGAGGAAAATAGGCAGCATCCCTACTACCCCTGCTTGGCCTACTAAAAGCAAAGTTAAAGGTCAAAGGGGTTTGTATTGTTTCTGAATTACTGTATGACTGGAATTTTGTTAGCTCGAGGCGGTGCCAGAGTAGATGATTGCATACATAGCAACAATCTATAAGCTATTTAAGCCATGGATAATTTAGGACTAGCAACTTGGTTTGCTGTTGGGTTAACTCTGATGTTACTCCTAAGCAAGCCGCAGTTTCATTTTGGATGTTCCTTCTGCTTTTTTCAGTTCACTCACTCTCACTAGATATCTGCAGATACCAAGTTTTAAACTTCTGAACTTACTTATATTTGGGAAACAGATCGGTGCCTTCTCAGTGTCTTGTGTTCTGACATGGATCTTCCAGCAAGCATCCCTTGCTGATATTAATGGTGGATGTATATAGCTAGCAATGCAGTAATGTAGCATAAAGATTCAGTTTCTTTGAATCAAGAGATGCCCTGCTTTAATTTGAACCAATGGCTGCAAGTTAAAAAGTAAGGAATTTTGATGAACCCTTAACATTTCGTTATAATCCTGCATGATATAAACATTTCCCCTAGGTGGAGCTCCATATTCAAGAATTGCTTTTAATAGTAAGGTGGTGGTGAATTTTGGGGGAGAGAGACCCTTCTTTGTCTCGCTGTTCTGTTTCTAAATCAGATTCTTTGTGTGGAAACATAAAGGTCATTACACCTGTAAAACACAGATTTATTATTAAAAATTGTTCATACTACTGAGAGAAAAGAAAACCTGTCTACTGCATACTATAATCTGTTTTGCTATGGTTCAGTTGACATAGTTGCTAGGCAGCCATTGTGTTCCATGTTCTGCTGATCTGCTGGAGCTTCCCCAAACTGGTGCTCACCATCTTTCCTAGCCAGCCGTGCCGGTGGGGGAGATGCTGAGTTGTAAGCTGACATCTGGAGGGTACAAGTGGGGAAAGTTCGATCTACAGGATGGCGTAGACTTCATTGCAAAGTACAAATCTGTTTGATTCTTCTGAATGAAATAGTTCTTTCTAAAACTGTAGTTGTATGTTTTTAATCATGTATGTTGTTCATAACGTGTGTGTGTGTGTGAGAGAGAGAGAGAGAGAGAGAGAGAGAGAGAGAGAGAGAGATTGAGAGAGAGAGAGATTATGCACGGATAAAAATGTGGAAAATATGAAAAGTAACAATTACTCAATGATATGGACTGTATACTCTCTATCCTATAAACATATCTCTTTAGGGTTGCTACAGATTTAGTCATGCTTAAAGCAGACCTGTTGAAATCAATGGAACTGTTAGTCATTATTAACTTAAATTCCATTGTTTTCCATGGATCTACTCTAAAGAAAACTAAGAGCACAATCCTATTGCAATTCTTTCAAGCAGGAGAATCAGCAGAGGCTCTCTGCCCCCTCCCCCCGCATTTTCACTAGAGAAGCCTCTTTGGTTAGAAAAGTAGCAGTTAAACTGCTCTTCCATTCTCTCATACATTGTTGTATTTTTGTATTATTTCATTTCCTGTTCCTAGAAGAAAATGGATAAAAGGGAGGCTCACTGTGGCACCTAAAAGCATCCTATTCTTGGCCGTACTGTCTGGCTTTTATAAACTTGTGAACATAAGGCTGTGATTTCCTTTAGGAATTGAACCATTTCATAATTGGTCTTCCACTCTTTCTGCTTTTGACTTTTCCTAGCATTAGTGTCCTCTCCAATGAGTCTTGCCTTCTCATAATGTGCCTGAAGTACAACAGCGTCAAGTTTTTATTAATTTATTAATTTATTTTTTTATTTATATCCTGCCTTTTTCCAACAAAGGGCTCAAGGCAGCTTGCATCATTCTCCTCCTCCATCTTATCCCCACAACAACAGCCCTGTGAGGTAGGTTGGGCTGAGAGTCTGTGACTGGCCCAAAGTCACCCAGTTGGCTCCATGGCTGAGCGGGGACTCGAACCCAGATGCTCTGAGTCCCAGTCCCATGCTCTGAACCACCACACCACCCTGGCCCTGCAGTGTGTCAAGTTTGTCATTTTTGCTTCCAGGGAAAGTCCCAGAATGCTCCAGGGCAAGACTCATGGGACAGTCACGCTAGGGAAAGCTGGAGGCAGAAGAGGAAGACCAAATATGAGGTGGATTGATTCCATAAAGGAAGGAACACCACTGAACGTGCAAGAGCTGAGCATTCATTCATAGGGTCACCTTAATTCAGAGACAACTTGGCAGCGCATAACAAAGCTGTCCTCATAATATTGCTTCATTCTGTAATTTGTATTTTCACGAAAGTTAAAGTGCCTCTTTGCATATGCTTCTTTTGAGTTCATTCCCCACCAGTGATTTTTGAAGTACTAATTTCGGCTAATATTTGGCACATATTTGGAAGAGGTCTTGACCTTCAAACTGAGCCCTTAATGACTGCAGGCTGTAGAATGCATCTGATTGTGTGAAAAAATAGGCACATATTGTACATAAAGTATGTGTGGCCATGCCCCCCCTTGCTCCCCCACCACATTATAGGAAGAAAAAGAAACAATTTGGTTGCCGATACATTTCAGCATGTACAATTGTACAGCTTTAACAAAATCCATGTATTGTTATAAAATCAATGCATATGATGCAAGCCTCATGCCAGATTTAGTTACTTTGCATATTTATCCCTCCTATCTGAAAGGTGCAGTAATATAGTATGTCAATTCGGAGAGCTTTGCCACTGGAAGTTTAGAAGTACCCTTTCAAATGTCCCCACATCTATTCTGCCATTAGTGTCTGTCTAGTCAAACTGTCAAGTAAGTTTATTTTTCCTTAACAGGTACTTTTTTCCTCATGCGTAAGAACATATTGTATGAAATCTATGGCGATCTGAAACACTTTATATGAAGTACATGGCAATACTAAAATAGGATATCAAAATGTGATGTAGATTGGAAGGGAAGTATCAGTTGGCAAGAAAGAGCACTTCATCCTTCCCCCATGCTATATTTTCCCCTGATTATTCTTTACCATTCCTCCCTAAGTTTTCTTCCAGCTGTGTCTCATCCAGGAGATAAGCCCAGGGAGCGATGACTGGGGTATGCCAGGGGTTGCATCGGGGAGCTAAACATTTGCCTTCCAAGCATAGAATCTTCCCTGCAAATGTTGCCCCACATTATCTTACTCAAAAATTTATTTATTTATTTATATGCCACCCCATTCGCAAAAAGCCTTGGGGCGACTTACAACAATAATAAATAAACATAAATAAACAGTTTATACAATTAGAGTTTAAAAACTGGAAACATCTCGGCATGTGAATTTAAATTTAAATTTAAACAAAAAAACTAGGGAAAAAAAACAAAGAAAAAAATACATTAACCCTCTTTATGGTTTCTATCCATGAATGAATGTTCCATTTCAATGGAGTAAATGTTAGCATATACAATTTCATGAAGCAATTTCATGATTTTTTTCCGTGGAAATTTGTAATGAATCAACTCTGTCTTGATTCATTCTATGTGTATCAATGGCTCCCTGCATAACTTATCCATCAGCAAAATAGAGTCACAGCAGGATAGCTAGTATGTTCTTCACTTGGTTATATGTATATTTTTAAACGTTTTATTAAAATTTTAGACTACTATTAAAAACATCAAACATCACGTACATCAGATTTACTGGGTCAGCCCCCTACTACATATTTTTTAACATTCTATAGTCAAATTTAAATCAGTTTATAATAACTTGAAAACATCTCTAAATTTATGCCAAGTACCGTTTCTCCAGCCAATTATTGAAAAAATCCCAAGTTTGATAGAAGTCAGTGTCTTCTTTCTCCTTCAACTATAAAGTCAGTCTATCCATTTCTGTGCAGTCCAGAATCTTTCTTAAAATCAATTCGTCGGTGGGTAGTTCCTCACTTTCCCAGTATTGAGCAAATGCAATCCTCGCCACTATGATTAAATGTAACACCAAATACATTTCCTGTCTGTTAATGTCTTCCGATCTAATGCCTAACAAGAAAACGTCATTATCACAAGTCCACCACATATGATAAAAAGTAACCCACTTTATGTTTACATTTCCAACATCTATTTGACATATTTGGAAACATCTTAGCTAATTGACTTGGTGACAAATACCATCTATAGAACATTTTATATAAATTTTCTTTATATGAAGTTGCTAATGTTACCTTAATATTTCTTTCCCATAGTTTTTGCCACTTTTCTAGTTCAACATTATATCCAAAGTTTTGTGCCCATGTTATCATAGTTTCCTTAACCTGTTCCCCTTCCATTTTCCTGTCAAGTAAAAAATCATATAATGTTTTAATCATTTTCTCATCTGTTTTAAGCATCACTTGATCAAATGCTGTTGTAAAACCCCAATGCTTTACAATCTTTAGCATATCTTGATTGCATCTGCACCTTATACCACCAGGAGATATTAAGTCCCTGTTCTTGTATTTCTTGATCTAGTTTCAGGCCACCGTCCTTATCCAAAATATTGTCATATCTTATGATCCCTTCAAATTTCAATACATTTGGATATACAAAAGCTTCCATAGGTGAAAGCCATCTTGGTAGTTTATTATACACTTTTAACTTTAGTTTTTCCCACACCGACATTAATGATCTTCTAATAAAATGACTCAGAAAATGACTAGTTTCTTTTCACTTGGTTATATTGTCCACTCTATCTTCTAGGCCCACTGCTGCTTAAAAAAAAAAGATAATCCAGCTACATGTCGGATAAAGATGTCCTCAAACTGGTTATCCAGCCCATTGAAGAAATAACTAGGGAAAGGGTGGGGAGATCAGATAAGATGTTTTAGATTGTGGAGATGTATAATAGATTTATAGTGCCATTGGCTCTTTATAAAATGCCAGAAAAGTATTTTTGAAACCCTTCAATGCTTGTTTGGAAAAATAGAACTGAGAAGCCTAGTACAGCTCTATATCCAGACATCCATCAACCAGGTGATGGTAAACTTGTGCAAAAATGTCAGATTCCAGTAACATTTTTACACTGTTGGCAAGAAGATCAAAAGTGTTACGATACAATGAGGTTCAGAAATTTGCAATGGCATGAGATTTTTGTAACCTGTGCCTCACATGAAACAAGAAGTTCTATATAAAATCCTACCCTGTGGAAGATTAATTTGTAAACCTTCGTGTTTTCTGCCTTCTAAAATGTGCACACACATTCTAGTGCATTTAGGTATTCAAAATAAGTTCTAAAAATCCAAAGCTGCAGAAGCTTCCTCTCCAGCCATTAGCCCTTTCTTCCTGGTGAGCCCACTGGTCCATCACTGAAGGACACCACAATTTCTATAATCCAGTCTTACTCATTTTCTTTAGCTATTCATGAATTACCCCATCTGTGCATCTACTTCAGGTTTATGTCCCTCCGCAGGAAAAAAAATAACCAGCTGTGCCAACATATGTCTGGGTGTTGCCTGTTAGACCTGTGTATTGTCCTTCATAACTGCATGCAGAGGGTGGGCTGGACTTGGCCTTCATGGGGCTCTGGCCAGAAAGAAAGATCTCATCAATGAGCCGTTTCTGTCCTTGGCGGAACAACCTTGCGGAAGAGCAGTGTGCCAGAAGTTGCGTACCTTGCTCTGGACTGGGGGACCTCTGACATCACCCTCCTCACTTTCAAGCGCTCCATTTAAAATTAAATTCATGTATGTGCCCGTTTTGCTGGCTCCTACATAGATCTCTCCCTGTGTTGGCATCCGACTACAGACGTTTACCAAAACATCAGAGTGGAGAGATTTCTTGCAACATTCTAAGTGCCCTTTGTTACTAATTCAGTTACTTTTTGTTGCTTGATTTGGTGAAGTATCTCATGCTGAAGCTTCATACGCTACATAAGTAACAGGTGCCTCCTATTGTTCAGGGGAAAAGTTTACTGGCAGAGCTAGTGTAGCGTAACAGCTGAGAAATGGAGCTACAGATCTGAATGTTGCCTCTGCAATCAGCTGAGTGGGCCATTTCACATCATCCAACCACTTGCCATGACCCGCTTAAGCCCTGGTGAGCACTGGTGCATGTGGGCAGCCCTGTCGTCGTCGTCGTCATTGCATTGCCCTTATAGCCTGTCTTTTTCCTCTTGTGAGGAACCCAAGGTATAGCTCAGTTTTATTCTAAGCAATTGGTGGGTTGGGCTGAGGGTCCGTGAATGGCCCAAAGTCACCCCATAGCCAATGGGGACTAGAATCCAGATCTCCCAGGTCCCCAGTCCAACCCTCTAACCACCACACTGGCTCTTAATATTCAAGCCACGATGCAGCATGTTGTACCGCTGCAAACCAAGACAGGAAAGCCATAATCAGACTGAGTGGCTTGCTCAGCATGATTAGCTGGTTTGCATGATCATCGTAGCCTCCCATGACTCATTTAAGCCAGGGTGCATGTAGGCAGCCCTTTTTAATATTCAGAAAGGACATCTGGAGTAGAGATGAGGCAAAGGCTGCATCATTCCCTTCACTACCCACAGTTAACCTCTCCAAAAGCTTCCTTCTTGTGAGTGCCTTTTAGTTTAAGCCTCTGGGCCTCTATTTCTTAGGCACATGCAACGGATAGTTAGAGCATTAGGTTATTGTGCCTCAGGGAGATTTAACATTAAGGTTCTGCACTCGAGCATCACTGTTTCCTAATGCCTGGTTTTGTTTCCATTATGAATAAAAAATGATAATGAAACAGAACTTGGGGTTTGGATGTCTTTGCTACCCATTTTCTATAAAATGGAGATTAGCACTTTTATTTTAAAAAATCCTTAAACTGTAATTGCAGTCTTAACTTAAATTTCTTTGTGTGTTAAATGCATGTATCACCGTGACATCCTCTGTGGCTGCTGATTCTTTTAGCCCATACAGAAAGAGCATACCCATCTGACTTAATTTACTAGACTTCTCTAGTTCAGCAAATGAAATAACCAGTCAATTGGTGTCATTAATAGCAGATGCAGACTGTGCTGCAGAAATCAAGAGACTTGCTTACATACTGTCCTCCCATCTGCTGCATTATACTTCATCTTCTCATTACTTGTGCATATTTCTCATTGTACTTAGCTTTCAATTGCATCTTTATTCCCCCTTAAAAAATAATCCTTAGATCACGGGGAAAGTCAGAATTGAAACATATCATTCTTTGTCTTAGAAATGCACTCTATAATAGAGGTGTGCCTTCTGTAACAAGAAAAAAAGTCTGTTGCAGCAAATTCAAAGGCAGAGTACTGAAGGCTAAGTCAGATAGTTGCTAAGTAGTGGATATGTTTATGCAGTAAGAGAAGAAGAGATTGGTTGGCATGTTTTCCTTGTGCTTGTGAGCTTTCCCTGCAACATTTGGCTGTCCATTTTTGGAAGAATAGCAGAACTTTGGTGTCAAAACAGTAAGGCTCCTTTAATCATACGTGAAAATCCTGAAGGCCACATGTTGCCCACCCCTGCATTTATCTTGATTTAAACAAGCAAAACAAAAAAAAAATGTGGGTTACAAGTATAATAAATCCAGTCACATAATTATTTGTGAACATTCTTTCCATCGGTCCTTTGTCTTCAGATGTATCTGTTTCACTACGAAGGGAAAATAACCTACAACAGTAGGACTGTAGCAATTTCTAGCTTTGTGGAAATTTTTGTTAAAAATGAAATGTAAATCCAGCCAAGATTTGCCTGAATCAGTCTATTAGATGAGAGCAATGCACTGTAGTAAGTTTGAAACTACACATTAAATTCACTACAATTTCTACAGTATAAAGAACTTTTACAGACCTTATAATGTACCCATAAAATCCTCTGTTCCATTTTATGGGAGAAGGAGCTGGTGGCTTGCCCAAAATACACAGCAATATATCCCTGAGCAAGGGCTTGGACTAAGGCCAAGTCTAACTCTGCATTGCCTGTGCCAACACGAATAATGTATTTCATGTTTAATTTGTTTGGGATTTTCCATACATTTTCACTTTCCATGCCAAAATCTTGAAATTACAATGGAATTAGACTAATCCACTTTACTAGGCAAAGGAAATATTTTTATAACACTAAAGGAAGACCAAGTGAGAACCTTGTTGGATGCTTGTTTTCCCATGACATAGGACAGCCAGTTTCCAAAGCTGAGATGTGCTATAAAGAAGGTATGTCTGGTAGGGGAAACAGGCAAATTTCATAGTAAGCTGCAGTCATATGAGCTGTACCAGAACTACTGAGAACAGAATCTCTGGCCATAGATCAAAACGGAAGACTCTTCAGACAAACTGGTTGCTGCCTCAAAGCCCAGAAGAATCCAATGTGGTGTGGCCAAAATGTATCACGCTTCTGCAACATCTCTTTCCCTGCCATACCACACAAAGAGTCAGTCTGATGCATATAATATGGGCAGATTGCTAAAGAATAAATGCTGATGTTTGCGGTGGGATGGAGGGACAAAAACCTTAATTCTTGACACCTTTGATTCCTCGGAAGCAGACACAGCAACTCTGCAACTTCAAGAGGAGGTTAAGAGGAGGCTGGCTTGGGATAGTGGAAGCTACTTCTACCCTGTAGCTTTTCAAGACATTGGAAGGCGCTTAGAATCACAGAATAGTAGAGCTGGAAGGCCACTGAGTCCATCTCCCTGCTCAGTGCAGGACCCCAAGCTCGAGCATCCCCGACAGATAGCTGCCCAGCTGCCTCTTGAATGCATCCAGTGTGGGGGAGCCAGCCCACAACCTCCCTCGGTAACGGGCTCCATTGTCATACTTCTGTAACAGTCAGGAATCTTTTCCTAATTTCCAGCCAGAATCTGGCTTTGTGTAACTTGAACCCATGGGTCTATGTCCTGTAACCTGGGCTGACTGAGAAGAGATCCTAGCCTTTTGCTGAGTAACAGCCTTTCAAGTATTTGAAAAGTGCTATCATATTTTACCTCAATCTTCTCTTCTCAAGGCTAAACATGCCCGGCTCTTTCAGTCTGTTCTAATAGGGCTTTCTTTCTAGGGCTTTTTTTCCAGTCTCCTGGCCATCTTTGTTGCCCTCCTCTGAACTTTTTCCAGTTTGTCTGCATCTTTCTTGAAGTGAAATGCCCGGAACAGGATGCAGTACTCAAGATGAGGCCTAACTAGTGCTGGATAGAGGAAAATTAGCACCTCATTTGATTAGGAAGTTATATTTTTATTAATACGGCCCAATATAGCGTTAGATTTCTTCCCTTCCCTTCCCTTCCTTTCTCTTGCAGCCACAACACACTGTTGACTCATATGCAACCTGTGATCTACAACAAATCCAAGATCCTTCTCACTTGCAGTATTATTCAGCCAAGTGTCTCCTGTCTTGTAACTGTGCAGTTGCTTCCCTTTTCCTAGGTGCAGAACTTGGCATCTGTCCCTGTTGAATTTCATTCTGTTGCTTTGAGGCCAAAGCTCCAGACTAAGAAGATCGCTTTGAATTTTGTTATCGGTGGGGACTGTGGCAGCTGACTAGTTCACTATGCCTCTCACCTTCCTTCTCTCCAAAACCGTATCTGCTTTTGATCTGTTTTAATGGGCTTCTACTTGCATGCTGCGTAATTTGCAATGCACTGTGTGCGTGCGTGCGTGTGTGTGTGTGCGTACAAGCGTGTGCGCACTGGGAGGAGGTCTGGTTGCACATTGTTCCTCATGCACTTCACTCCTATTGGCTCAAGTGGAATACAACTTGTGTTTCTTTTTCTTCTATAAACCCTGATCATTATCTTCAGTTTCATTACTTCCAAATCCAATTTGCCCCTGAATCATCATTATTTTAATGGAAAATGGGAGAAGAGAAGATGTAGAATTTAACACTCCTCGCTGAACATGATGGCGAACTGAGTAAAGTTGGCACAACAGCTGAAATCTAACACTAACCAGAAATCTAATCAAGTTAGATATTGGAATGATGCTTTTTTTAAACATCCTAACATCTGATTCCCCCAGAAACCCACTTCCTTTCCACATACTTCTCATTTCCTTATCTTCTGTGCTTACTTGCTATTCTGGACAGAAAGTAAAATTCTAACCTGCTAAAGTGTACAGCTGTCTGTTTCTTGCCATGACTGCTTGAATTCTGGATTAGACTACTCAAAATGAAAGTGTATTTCAAGATGCTCGAGCTATTTAAATAGCAGGGAGAGAGGATATAGGCTGAAATTTCCTCTTTTCCAACCTTCACCCCAGACATTCAACCCGAGGAAACAGGATGAAAGCCACCAGCACTTCATGCCATTTATCTGCGAATAAACTTTTAAAAAATCCTGCCCCTCTATATCAGCTGGTTGAGGAAAAGCGTTCATTTTCTTTACCGTCAGTTTAATTGTGTGCCGCTACTGGACTAATTAGAATAGTGGCTTGTTCTGAGGTCAGAAATGGAACAAATGCTTTTGAGCCTGACCCATCCTCCTTTTTTTATGCCATCTGCCATTACTATGACGGTGTGCCTTGCTTTTCATGCTTCACTAGAGTAACTAGGATATTCAGAGTAATAGGGCTATTTCTTCCACTAAGGATGAGGAATAAAGACATGGGGAATAAAACTGCTCTGTTCTATTCCTTCCCTTTGCCCTTCTCCAGAAGCTCTTTAGCATACAGTTCTCTGTAATTTTAAAGAAAATTGCCATGGAAGAATGAAACAAAAATGTTTTAAAATAATAATGATACTAACCCAAATCCCCAGCTTGCCACACAAGCAGCTGCAGAAGCTTTCTGTTCCAAATGGGTGATGTAATGGGGCCTTTGTCAGCCAATGCAATAATGAATAATAATAATAATAAAACTGGATTCCAAGCTCGGTCGGGGTTTTGATGAAACTCATAAGGTTTCTGGTGCAGAGGATACAGAAATGAATTCAAGGTTTTTGCTGCACACTGCAGATTTTTTCGGTTAAAATGAAAACAAGAAATAGAATAAAATAACCTAGAGATTAAAATGCTGTAATGCCTGAGCTGCACAACTTGCCAGAACCTTTTCCTGTTAATTCAGGCAGGAGAATTGGACGTGCTCTACCATAAAACTCCAAACCTGTGCTTGTTAATGCTGTGTTTTTAATCTTGTCCTTTCATTACATATATAATGTAGTTTCTTCCTTGGCTTGTTTAACTAGAAATAATTTCATTTAATTTCATTTACTATACCTACTCTATTTTTTTTCACATGGAAAGTTGTGAGTTCCAATGTATAAACAAGAGGCTTGACAAATACAAGGACTACACAGAGAGAGAGGCAGGTGTTGGGCCACATTATCTGGTCATCTCAGATTCTAGTTGCCTTCTGAGCCTCCTCCCCTGGGGCAATTTCCATCCGCGGTCTATTATAGGAACGTCATAACATTAAGAATGGGTACTTGAGCTTGCTGGTTTTCCTCTTCCTTTTCCATCCTTTTTCCTTTTGTGCTGTGCTTCTTTTACTGTAAGCAAGCTGTCTTGTTTTTACTGATATGTAACCTGTGCTTCTGGGATGAACAGTCAGAGTGCCTAGTTCTGTGTTGAAGAAAAAGAAATTAAATGCACTGTTACAAGATGGGGGCTTTTGGCTCAAGATTACAAGTCTTGGAATTGGATCTTGGAATGGTTGTGGATCTCAAACTGAATATGAGCCTACGTGTTATGGATGCAAAAAATAAAAAAATAAAAAGACAAATGCTATTTTGGGCTGCGTTACCAGAAGCATCATTTCAAAATCACATGAAGTTCTAGTTCTACTCTGCTCCGTGCTGGTTGGGCCACATCTGGAGTACTGCATCTGGTTCTGGGCACCACAGTTTAAGAAAGGTGCAGACAGGCTGGAGGAGGGCAACAGGAATGATCAGAGGACTGGAAACAAAGCACTATGAGGAGAGATGGAAAGAGCTGGGCCTGTTTAGCCTTGAGAAGACCGAGGGGAGCTGTGATCGCACTCTTCAAGTACTTGAAAGGTTGCCACAAAGAGGAAGGCCAGTATCTCTTCTTGATCATCCCAGAGTGAAGGACATGGAATAATAGGCTCAATTTACAGAAAGCCAGATTCTGGCTGAACATCCTGTTAAAGCAGTATGGTGATGGAACCCGTGACACAGGGAAGGTTATGGCCTTTCCCACACTGGAGGCATTCAAGATGCAGCTGGACAGCCATCTGAGAGGGTGGTTTAACTTGGAATCCAGTTCTAAGCAGGGGATTGAACCTGATGGCCTTCTTGGCCCCTTCCAACTCTGCTATTCTATGCTTCTTTGTGCTGGAAACTTTTCTTATGGGGCTCTCCAACAAGGAGCCAAGTGTGGTGTACTGGCTAAGAGACTTAGGCAATCTGGATTCTAGTCCCTGCTCAGCTGTGGAGCCAGCTGCATGACTCTGGGCCAGTCACAGATGCTCAGCCCAACCTACCTCACAGGGTTGTTGTTGTGGAGATAGGATGAGGAGGAGGAGGAGGAGGAGGAGGAGGAGGAGGAGGAAAACGATGTAAGCTTATTTCTAATTTCTTCTTATTTTTCTATATTATCAGGGAAACTGACCTGCTACAAATATTGCCCTCCAACACTACTTTCGTCTGGGTTCAGTGGCAGGGTTGTGTCTTCTGGAGATCAGACCCTGCCTTGTCCTTAGGAATTTGAGCATGCCGTTTCCCTTTCAGTCTTACTAGTCACCTTCAGGCACACTGCGATTTAAACAAGAACACCAAGAACCACACAGTGTTGTTTGACCTAACACGTGTGTTGTTGCCTGGGGTACAACAGCAGCCCGACAGGTGCCTGTTTTGGGATTCAACATCCCAATATGCTATGTTTGGGAAGTAGGCTACTATTATTCTATTCCACAAATGCATAACTGAGTTTGGAATGTTTTTTAGTGATGCATCCAATTAAGGTATGACGATGACTGGAATTTCGTGGCTAGCATGGGGGAGGTGAAGTGTGGGAGAAATACAAGCATCTTTGTGTTTCAAGTCAGCCATTCTCTACAGTTTGAAAAGAGGTGCTTCCGTACATACTGCCTTCCTTAAAGAACTGCCTTCCTTATCATGGAAATGCACAAACACACATCAAATTTCGATCTGACGGGTCTGTGCATTTCATGTGTTATATATTCCTTTACAAGTATTTAGAGGCCTTACCAAGCTAATCTTTACTCCTCTTTCAAAGCATATATTTTCAGATCTGATCAGAAAACTCATGCTTTTCAGTATTTCCCTGCGATATGATGGGAAGTAAACAGAGGAGTCTGAACTGGTTGACCTATCAATTTACCATTCCAAATGCAATTCTAATGTCATATGTCTTGCTGAAGAACCATGCCTTTAACATGACAGCAGATAAACATAAACCGTTTTGTTTTTGTTTTGTTTTTTTTGTTGGAGGAGGGTGTTGTCTCTTAAGTGAACAACAGTTAATAAAATGTAATGAACTAAATAAATATGTTGCCATGGTTGCATAATTAGCAATGCTTGCAATCCTCCCAATGCCATAACCCATTGACTAAGGAGAATAGCAGCAGGAGAGCGTTGAGTGACATGACAAAAGCCGAAGTCAAACCCTTGCCTCCTTTAGTAAAGGCGACTGTGTAAGAAAGAAATGAGCTCATTGTGGTTATAGATGAAGCCTTCCATCCAAAGCATACTCGGCCACTGCAGGAAGCCTTTCACAAAATCACAAATGTGCATTGCTCAGAGAGAGGTTTCCAATGCAAATCCAAAATGTCGAAATTCATTTTCACTCTGTGAGCAACATGAGAGTGTAACTCTCAGCACCATCACCTTATCTCTGCTCTTGATTTCTCCTTTCCCCCCTTTCTCTCTCATAATAAGAAGGCTTGGTGTTTTAGCACTGAAAGGATTGTACTACTTCACCCTACATATCTACATAACATGTAGATATAGTACTGATTACTGTGCATGTTTTCATGTTATACTGACCCACCCTGCCAAAAAGCCACAGTGGGTTGGTTGTTGGTCAAGCAACTCACAGAGTTCCCACCAATCAGGCTCACTGTGGCGGGTTTTGCTCCTCCTCCTCCCTTACTCCTCTTCTCACAGATATACTGGTGACAGGGCAGAATTGCCTCTGAACAGTAATGATGCCATACAGTGCTGTAAATTTGCTTGCTTAGGACTTAGCTTGCATGCACCCACTGATTGTCTGCTTTTGTTTTTCAGGACTAAGTTCAGATGGGGAGGTTGGCGTACCTGTGACAGGCAAAGATGACCCATACTGTCCTGCTCCTAGGAATATGAGCCTTTCTGTACTGCTGAAAGAAACCTGTGAGTCGACACACACTTATTTGTTGCTTACAAGTAAGCACAGTTTTGACGTTGCACAACATCATTACGGATCATGGGGCAAATTAGTTAAGACTGCTGCTTTAACTTCCAGTTTCCTGGCTTTGTGGCATCCAAGCCAACATGAGACCATTTTAACTTTGTTCTTAAATTGGCAAGAGTTTTAATCACTGAATTGCCTGATTTTTAAAAAGCAAAATATTATTACAATATTCTGAAAAGGCATTACTAAAACAACACTAAAAGTCACTGAGAGGTGTCTACAAATCAATAGACACATAGAATTTCAAGATAGCCTTTCCCTTCCTATCCCATTTTTATCAGTCAGTGGGAGCAATTCCTCAGCCTTCAGCATTACCTTCCCTCAGTTGACAGTTTCTTGCTGCACTTCCCTAAATGTCAGAATACTGACAGGAACACTAGAATTTCTCCCAAAACATTTACTTTATTTCACTTTATTAACTGAACAAGTGTTTCACTTTATTAACTGAACAAGTGTCATTTTAAAAGCAGTAGAATTTTGAGGCTTATAATGGTGGAAACATTAACTTCTGCAGCTCCCGCTAACTCAAGGGGCACTTCTGCATCCCTTTAACCATTCAGAATGCCTCTGTTTCAAGGCTCTCCTTTCAAATCCCTAATATTTGCTAAGACCCTTCTTGGCCGTCTTTTGCTCTTTGCCTGGAGAATACAGTGTTCAGAAACATCTAAGCAGCTTTGGGCTAACACTTGATTTTGAATGAGTGATGTTGAGAAACCCAGGAGAAGCTCAGGCCTGTAACATTTTTCTAACTTTTAACCAGCAACCAAGAAGTTGGGTTCTCCTCTGAAGTCAGGAATCATAACTGCACCTGCTCTGTTTATTTCAGTTTCCTCCTAAATCTATCAATTTTGACCCCTTCCATCCATCAGTGACATCATCAGCCAGGCTCCCTTGGTCCTAGAGTCTTCCAGTCCTTCAGCGCCACCATCTGCTCCTCTTTCGGCAAATGCTGATTTCCCTAAGCTGCATCCTTTCACTATCACTTAGACCTATTAGAACTAATATACGGTCCACATGCTAACAATGGGCATATTAACCAAGCTTTCCCTTCTGTAACAAGTTTACATCTGTTTAAATTTATTAATTATTACATGTTTACATGGCCAAAGACACGAGCTTTCTGGACAGTTCATAACATAAAATGCAGGATATTCAAATGTAAATGGTTAAAAGTAGGGTATAAAATTGAAGTAAAATCTAAAGTAAGTCCTAGCCACAATACAAAGATTTAAAGTACAATGCAGGATTTAAAACTGAAATTTAAATTCCTGTGAAAAGGAACTTTACAAATAAAAATCTATAAAAGGAAAGTCTTTGCTAAATGTTCAAGCAAATTTCCTTATTTCTAGGTTCCTATTCTCCACTTTCTTAGGAGCATAGTACATCAATCTTCTGTGTAGGCTGGTTAAAAGCCCCCTTAGAGTGGGAACCAGATTAGCAAGAACTACGCCAGTAGCTGCAGTCTAATAGAATACCCTCCTAGTTCTTCTATTTTGAATACAATTGAGACTTGTTTCTTCAGCAGTTGCAATCTTCAGAGGCTCCATTTCTGAGCAGTTGGTTTCTCTCTTCCTCTGGCTGAAACAGTTTTAGGCCCAAGCTATGTTTGAGTAGCCATGGACATGCCAGCTGGGAATGAGAGATGATGCAGTGCGAGACATACAGAGCACCGGACTGGGGAAGGAAACATGACAGTCTGCCATCTTTGTGCCAGGTTCAGGCAGCAGGACATGGTAGCTCCACCTTTGAAGCAATGTTGATTTCACCCCCAAGCTTGCCAGTCGGTGAGCCCAGATGTTCTTAGGACCCCCGTACAAGGCACACTTAGCAGACCCCTCCCAAAGCGACTGTACCTTCTCACTCCCATTGTCACCAACGGTATTCACTGATCTTGCAGGCCAGGGAGCATGTAAGCAGCAGCATCTGCTATTCACGCTCCCCGCCACTGTGGCCTGGGCCAGAGCAAGAGACGTATGAACAGCTTGCAAGGGTGAACAGGAGGAGCAGGGCCAGCAGGGGTCTTGTTAGTGAGCCTCCATTATGTTTATTATTTATTTATTTTTATTTATTAAAACATTTATATGCCGCCCCATTTGCCGAAGCCTCGGGGCAGCTCACAACATGAAGAAAAATACAATAGTAACAATATAAAAATAATATAAAATAAATAACAGTATAAAAGATACTTTTAACATTATCCCTATTTATTCTTTAACCCCTTCACTACGAAATGCTTCTAGGCATGTACAGGTACCTTTTACCATACCCTGAGAACCGTATTTTAGATACTTTTACAGGCCCTCAACCTCAACCGGTGCTCTGCCATGCCTGCCTTTGGTGCTGGCCCTGGTCACGCTCTGAGTATGCAGATGTGTCTGTCTATTTTAGTTCGGATGATTTGATAGAAAGTTGGCTGAAAGTCTTGTCAGAGACAACGTAATCATTTTCACATTATGACTACCTATTCAGGACAGAGAAAGCTACAGACACACTCATTCCTCACCATTAATTTGTGTTAAACTTTTTCTGGAGACTTCTTCCTTCCCTGTATGTCCCTTCCAATTTCTGATCATAGTTACACTCATACTTTCAATTGTTTAGAATGACTTTTTCCCCTCGTGTTTAGATTTAAATAAACTAAGAGTGGGAGCTAGCCAAAGTTGGATACATATCTGGTAGATGTGAGCACAACAGTTTTCTTAGATACTTTTTTAAAAATAATATATATAAAGAATCAACATGTCATTGTAGCCTTTTTTTAAAAAAAAGTCTTAAGCTAATAATTTGTGTCAGTTGTAGATGCAACAAGGCTACTAAGCTCTTTGGCTGATAAATAATGAATAAACCATGGCGAAGTCTCAGGAAATAAGACTCGTCTCTGATCTGCTTGGCAAGTAAACCTCTCACTTTCCTATGCATGTTACAAGGAATAGATGTCAGAAGCTGGTGGTTTTCACATTTTGTAGTTTCAGGATACTCTCTGCATCCCTTCTAACTAAAGCCATGTGCAAGATTCTCAGAGGCCTTTTAGAATCCCTAGCGGGGGCTTGCCCGGGTTGGGCCTTATCTGCACTTCATGTGAACAGAAAGCCACCTTGAAACAGATCCCATTATTCCTTGAAGCAGTGCATTTTAAGGAAACAGTGGCAGATAAGCTATCTAAAAGTTTTGCCTGTTGTCACCAATCTTGTCTCTTGAGAAGCTTCAGCCGAACTGGAGGATCCCTGGAGCAATTTGGGAACTGCCATATACTATGCAATGTATACCAACTCTGAAAACCCATCGGCAGGACTGTGTGTATTCCACCATTGGCCCATGGAAGATTGTAGCTAGATAGTTGTTTTAATTAGGTGAAAGGTGAATTATATATTTGATTATTAATTTGGTATGTGGACACATAATGCAAAGGGTTATATGAAAACCTGCTTAGAATAGAACCATTGGGATCGATGTTTCTTATTAGTAAATGCATTTTCTTTTGCTATTTCATTGTCATTTCTTGCAATCTGCTTAGCAAGTACTGCAGGGCTATTAGTGCAGAATGTAAGTTTAATAAATAGTAAGTAAACCACATTAGTCATATTTAACTTGAATCACAATGATGAAGCACGACTCATTATAAATCAAACCCAGTGCTTTAAGACTCTCTGTCCATTTAAAAGAAAACAAAGCCATTTCAAGCCCTTATAACATTTAGAGGCTTGAAAACAATATCTGGTCAAGTTTTAAAGCAGAGTAGTGCCAGAAAACAAAGTTTCAATTCTCTGTTGGTGAATTAAAAGGACTACAATGTATAAATTCTTTGTGCCTTGTCAGGACTAGCAGCAGGATTATACAAAATAAATCATGTGCAAATTTGCATTTCTCTAGGTTGAATGTAAGTTTCTTGGTAGAGAATGTTAACCTTGAAAAGTCATCCCCATTAAAAAAAAAAAACATGCCTACATAAAGATCTCTGTCTTGTTTTGTGCGTCTTTTTTTATTTTTTTGCACATCCCCTCATTTTGTAGATACATCCTCCCCACAGAAAACGCACAGCCAACTAGAAAGGGCAGCACTACTGTGGACCGTAATCTGAGAGGTTGATGAAAGATGCCTCATTGCAACAAAGAGCACTTGTCTTAAATAACAGAATAGCTGAAAGGTTGCTCTGCCTCTTCATTCAATCCGAGACAGTTGTGCAGCCCGATCCTGTTTCTATCTCCTTGAAGGTGTGTATGGGAGCAGAACCTGTGCAGGTTTACTGAGAAGGGAGTGCCATTTATTTCAGTGTAGCTGTACTACTAGACCAGTCTCTTTCTGCATCTAACCCTGTACGGTTTACCTTGAGTTGAGAACAGCTCTTCAAGGTGACAGTTGGATCTTTTCACCTGGAGATGTCAGGGCCTGCACTTGGGACATTCTGTATCCAAAATATGTTCCGTACCCCACTCCCAACCCCTATCAAGGGAGCTAACCCCAAGCTGTGTGTGCAGAGTATTTTGGCAATATGTGTCTGAAAGCATTTGCCTATTTTGTTACCTGCTGTTGAAACAGGCAGCAGTTTGAGTCAAAGAAGCCTGCTGACGATGAGGAAAGATTATTCATGAAAACTTGAGAAATCTTGAACAAAGACATTAGTGAGTTTAAGTGTCAATCTTCTATAGCAAGAAGTTTTGTGTGTATGTTTTTTTTAACAAAACATGTTCCATACCTAATCCTTTGCAAATTAGAGGACTTTCATTAAAATTTAAAATCTTTGATTAACACATCATGAAAGACAGGAATTCTCACAACACCACCCAATTAAGTTGTCACTTCACAAATAGTGATCCTGAACATAATGTCTCAAAACTTAACAAAACTTACATTAACAAGGCATGTACAGCTTGTGGTAATGTTAAACATGACTACATTTTTATACTAGTGGTCTCTGGCAGATCGTGACATTTTATCCTGTCTTATTCTAGTTTAATATATATAGAGAACATGCAGGCAGAGAAAAATCTGCAATTCTACTGGAAGAAACTCCAACTGAAATTACTAGAATTTACTACCAATTAAGCATATATAGAATAAGGCTTAGGACTGTATGGCTGTAATCCTTTACTCAGGAACAAGTCATATTAAACCCACTGAGCCTAATTTCTGAGTAGATATAACTAGCATTGCATGGAAAATTTCATTATTACATAAATCAATTGCTAACTTGATGCGGCAAATGAAAATCAGAAAGAAACGTCTATGAGCTATTCCTCTTGCCTAAATTTTTTCCAAATAATTTGCAGAATCTGTTGTTGCTTAGATGCCTGGGATTGGATCCTTAATTATGCTTTTAGTACTGCTGGCATAAATGAGACACGTTCATCAAAACTTCCTTGCTTCACTGACTTCTGTGTATCTAAGCATGACTAGTCCAGATCCTACACCCACTTATTTTTAAATTTTTGATGTTTTTAATCCTGGGAAGCCAACTCCCTTATTGGATTTCTTATATCATCATCCTGTTGTTGGCAAGTATTGATTTAGCATTCCTGTTTGGGAACCAGGAATGAGCCGCCCCGAGGCTTCGGCAAATGGGGCAGCATAGCAGCTTTCTCAATAAATAAACAAACAAACAAACCAAGCCCTACTATTCACTTCCATTTTTCGAGGGGGGATCTGAAATCAAAGGAACAGTCTGGACAAAGTTAGCTGATCACAATGTAAATGTGAATGTCTGACAGCCCATATATGCACGCTCTCCTATAAGCAGTTAAAACAAGCTAGTTTACTGTGAGAAATTTGGGGGGTTTGCATATGGAAAACATAGTTGGAAAAAACCAGTATCCAGCGCATAATACTACTACTCAAAAGTTCTGCCCCTTTTTTGTGGAAGGGGTAAAGAAAGCTGGGTCGTTTATAAAACAGCGTTCAGATTCAGATCCAAGATGGATTGACTACCCTGGCATATGTGGACTTCCGTTTCCCTCTCCTTACGTTGGCAACCCCTCTAGCCACTTAAAAATGCTACAAAGACTGTCAGTCTTGCTGAACAGGATGTTATTCCATGAGGAAGCTCTTTCTCTTAAGGTCTCTTCCTTCTGCAGAAGGCAAGCCCTGAATCCAGACCTAGATCTGGGCTACAGCTGTGTCTGCATAGATCTTTCTTGCATAACAAACAGAAATGGACCTGTATTCTTGGTTGGGTCACACAGCTAAGAGGAGAGCCAGTGTGGCACAGTGGTTAAAAGCATGGGACTGGGACTCAGGCGACCCAGGTTCGAGTCCCCGCTCAACCATGGAGCCCACTGGGTGACTTTGGGCCAGTCACAGACTCTCAGCCCAACCTACCTCACAGGGATGTTGTTGTGGGGATAAGATGGAGGAGGAGGAGGATGTAAGCTGCCTTGAGCCCTTTGCAGGAAAAAGGCAGGATATAAATCGAAAAATAAATAAAATAAATTCAAATTGCCATAAAGTTCAGTGCCAAATAGCTAAATCTACTGAAAGCCCTAAGCTGGTTTGAGAAGGCGTACAAAACTGCTTGACCATTGTTATATATGTTTGAAGACTGAACAATCCAAAATAAGACAGTAGTATCACTTAATTATGCCTGTCTTGTATTTGGACATTAATTTATGTCAATCTCCGGTCCCCTTCCCTGATAGCTTAATTGCTTTTCTGCCTCTTCTAGAGAAAAGCATTATGTTGTGACACCACTTTTGCAGAGTTTTTACTTCTTCTGGAATTCAGGGCTGTGAAACGGATGGTGGTGCAATGCTCAGTCTCAAGTTCAGCTACTGGGAAAAAGGAAAGCAAATGGTTTGCGGGGTTGTTTCCCCTTCATAGAAGAGGCAGGGGGCCATCCTGTGTCTTCTATGACCATTTTTACAGAGCCTAGCTTCCTAATGCTGATTTTGTTACCATGATAGCAAAAAGGCAGAGATTTTGCAAGAAAACAAGTAGTTAGCATTTTTGTTTGCAAACAGAATACCTGGAGAAGGGCCTCCTCTGGGGTGGCACCCGGCCTCTGGAACATGCTCCCCAGAGAAGTGTGCCTGGAACCAACACTTCATTCATTTTGGCATCAGGCCAAGACCTCTTTGTTTTCCCAATATTTTAAGAATGAATGTGGTTTTAATATGGATTTTATGTTGTTATTCATTGATGCTGCTCTTTATTATTGTACTGCCATCCTGCGACCTCAGTAAAGGGTGGGGCAGAAATGCTTCTAATAAATAAATAACAATTCTGCTTGCAACAAGATGCTTGATCCCCACAAACTTGCTTCCTTTGCAAAAGCCCTGGAGGTTTTGCCACTACAGCAGCAGATTTGGTGAAGTGGCCTCTAGTGATTTCTAGGGAGTGTTGAGAGCCCCTTGACCCTAAAAGTTGCCCAGATCTTAGACCAAACACTATTCAGTCCCTTAAAAAGCCACTCAGCTCAACTCTTCCTCTCCTGCCTGGCTTCTGACACAGAAAGAAAATGAATACACGAGGTGCAGAAATGTTTCTCCAATTTAAGCGACAAGCAATTCATCTTCTGAGGAGTCTTTTTTTATTAAGATAAATCCAGCAAAATTCCTAACAGTGGGTATAATTCAGTCAACCTGCTATTTTCTTTTTGTAAAAGATTTTTTGTATTTCATTTAAAAACATGATTACACTTTTTTAATTATTATTCTCCAAAATGTGACAAAATAAAACTACATTTGGGATACAACAAGATTTCCAGCTTCTTAGGATTTTTCAAGAAAATATCTCACCTTCTTTATAAAAGCAACCCACACAGAACCACCGGAATGTCTGACGCAATTATTGTGTTTGTGTGTGTGTGTTTTTTTTGAGACCTCCCCACATTAAGAAACCATACAACACGTAACAAGGGTGAAATTAAAATCTGAAGCCTGTATGACTTACACACAAAGGGATTATATACTGACAGAAGTCAACAGCTACCACCGATTCTTTCTGGGTACCATACAAACTATGACAATCACAAAATTTTAAAAACAATGATTTTCTGTTTGTTTTGTTGGTTTAAGTTCCAAGTAACTGAGATGAAGATGTTCCATAATTAAATTCATGCTAAAAAAACCTGCATTTATAAAATAGTTGATAAAAATATTCCTCTCTTAACAATACAGTATGGAGGTATGGATACCAAAAGATGAAGATGAAGAGGGCTAAGTTTGTTACTCGGACTTGGCTTCCTTGTCATCAGATACTTCAGCAGCAGGTGCCTGTCAGTATTTGGGAGGGGAAAAAATATTTTTAATAAGAAAACATTGTATTCTACAGAGGAAACATTCTAGTTTCTACTTTTGCTTAAAGTACCCACCTCCACAAAGCCCCTAAATCAGCCTCCATCAACCTGATGTTCTCCAGATGTTTTGAACTAGAACTTCCATCATTCCTGACCACTGGCCATTTGGGCTGGGGCTGATGGAAGCTGGAGTCCAAATCATATGCTAAATTATAAAGTATTCTGAATGTACCAGAGCTCTGTCCTTCCCTGTCCCATAGACCCTTGTTTTATTACCTCTATCCCTGCTCATGAAAGTGAATACACAATTCCAAATTGCACTCTGAAAAAGCATGGCCCACAGCCCATCTCCTTTATTCTGTGAAGTGCCAAACATCATTCCTAAGAGTGCATTTAGGTGCTTGAGTGCCTAGGTGCACAGAAAGGAAAACCGTGATAGAAAAAATAAAAATAAAAAATTGAACTGCCTGACAGAAACTCTTGAGCTTATTCAATATTGATGGCAGCTGAACCTACAGATGGGGAGAGGAGAAGCAGCAAAGGGTCTAAAGCAACCTTCCACAAGCTGGTGCACCATAGTTGTAGAGCAGGTTGTAGGACGCTGGGAGATGTAGTCCAACGTATCAGGGACCACCAGGTTGGGGAAGGTGAAAGAAACAGGAAGGCAAGCAGATCCAGTATCTATCAAGTCTGTAGTTGAAGGAAGGAATACTTGTGTATCGACTGGAGGAAAAGGAAAAATGAAGAGCAGAGGAACTGAAGAAGATAAACTGCTGACAATATTTTGGATCGGGGATGCTTTTCTAGAGCTCCAGAATTATGTACTCATTCTAGCTAAAATGCTATTGGAGGTTGTCAAACCTGCTCCCCATCACCCATAAGATCTGAACTGTTCTCCCAGATGCCTCTTCCAGGCTGCCTAGTGCCCTGAACAGAAGCAACTTCCTTGTTGCTCTTAGGTGCTGTCAAATCATCTTCAACTTTTGGCACCCCTATGAGCGAACACCCTCCAAAATGTCTTGTCCTTCACAGCCCTATTCAGTTCATGTAAGTCTGGGGCTGTGGCTTCCTTTATGGAATCAATCCATCTCTTACTTGGTCTTCCTTTTCTTCTTCTGCCTTCAACTTTCCCTAGCATGATTGTCTTCTCCAGGGAGTCTTCCTTCCTCATGATGTACCTGAAATGCAACAGGTTAAGGTGTGTCAGTTTTGCCTCCAGGGAAAGTTCTGGCTTGATTTGATCAAGACCCACTTGTTTCGCTTTCTATCGGTCCAGAGCATTCGCAAAGCTCTCCCCCAGCAGCATGTGCGAAACGCGTACATTTTTTTTCCTGTCCGCTTTCTTCACTGTCCAGCTTTCACACCCATACACAGTAACTGGGAATACAATAGTGCGGATGATCTTGACCTTTGTCTCCAGTGAAAAGTCCTTACATTAGACGATCTTTTCTAGTTTTCACTGCTCTCAGTCTTCTTCTAATTTCTTGGCTGCAGTCTCCTTTTGAATGGATGACCTTTCACAACTGCAATTTCTTCACTGTTGACCATAAAGCGCTGCAGTTCTTCTGTAGTCACGATTTTTGTTTTCTTAATATTCAAGAGCAATCCTGCTTTTCTGCTTTCTTTCAGTCTCAGCAGGAGTCATTTCAATTTATCCCTGCTTTCAGTGAGACAGTAATGGGGTATCGCTGGAATGATGGCGATGATGATGATGTCGATGCCATTGCTGTTATTACACTGCATTTCTATCCTGACTTTATTCTTCTTGGAAGGAACCAAAGGCAGCTTGCACTGCTCCATTTTATTCTCACAACCATAATCTTGTGCAACAGGTTCAGCTGAGAGTCTGTGACTGACTTGTTAGAATCTGAACCGATTCAGTTGCTGTAGCTCGAAATAGTTCTACTGGTACCCTATCTAGCCTAGGTGCTTGGTCTCTTCCAAGTCCTGTTAGAGCAGCTTTCACTTTGCTTTCTAATATTACAAGCTCTTCCTGACAGAATTCCTCTTTCAAGGAGTCTGCCATCCTTTCATCTCTTCGGTATAGTTCCTTCATATATTCTTTCCCAATATCTTTTCCTGGTCCTTCAGCTTTCCTGATTTAGCTTTAAATTTTCCTTTGGTATCTTGGATCTTCTTGTAGAGGTCTCACTTTTCCTGTTCTTTTCTATTTCTTTGTACTGGTCATGGTAATACTTCCTTTTGTCTCTATGTGATGGTTGCTGAAAAGTTGCATTCAGTATTTTTCTACTCCTTCTTCTGCTACCTTTTGCTTTTATTTCTTTCCTGTCCTTAGGAGTTGTGGTTCTTTTGTCCGCTATCTAGGTTTTGCTTTCTTTCTGCCACAGGATTATTCTTTTGTATTATTCCGTAATAATGTCTCTGTTTTCAATCTATAGTTCTTTTGGTTCATAGTCAATTGAGTTCAATAATTCAGATTCTTTACATGGACTTCAAATTCCTCAGAAATGTTATTTATATTATATTGTTAGTGATCCTTTCAGTTTTATTCTGATTTTTAATATTAAGATTTCATTGTCATATTTTCAGTTAGACAAACACAAAGTGTTTTACACTGGAAATGACAAGTGAGAAGAAATATGCTTCTGGTCTTTTTTGAGAACAAGAAACTGCTCCTTCATCTCTTACTTCCATTTACATTGTCTATTTGATCTCTCTATTTTTCATCAGGTGATGTCTATGTAAACATTTTATGGGCTTCCTGAAGCATGTATTTCTGATAAACAGATGGTTGGCTTCACAAAATTCTATGAATCGCTCTTCTGCTGTCTTGCTAACCCCTAGGCCAAATTCTCCCACAACACTTGATTGTGTTTTTCTTCTCTGGACCAGTCACCTCTGTTTATCAGCATGTCTTGGTTTGATGTGTTATCAATTTCCTCTTGAACACCTGCATACTTTTTTTCCCCGATTTCTTCTTTGGTACCTGTCACCGAAGCATCGATTTGAAAGATGGCTCTATGATGGGTTAGTCAAGAATTCTGCCTGTTATGATTGGTTGGACTTTGCACTATCACCCCTTCCTGCTTGGTTACATCTTGGCTCAGTATTAGACCCATTCCAGTTCTCAGTTGACGCTTCCGTAAAACACTTTGTCTGACTGAAATTGTTCCATTCCACTGTAGTTCACTCACATTAAATACTGCGATGTTTGATCATCCCATTTCTTGCTTTATGGTTTCCAGTTTACCTTGATTCATACTTCTTACATTCCTTGTTCCAACTGTACATGTTGTGAAGCGTCAGAATTCCCCATTTCTGCATGTTGGCCATTAGACTTCCTTTCCGGTTTGACCTATTAGCATCATTCGCGACAGTGCTATTTGTACCTGTCCTCTGCTCTTCCCCAGTAGCTGGCTAAGTGCCTTCTGACCTGAACTCCTCATCTTCTGGTGCTATTTCTCATTTCATTGTAGATTGTTTCATCATAGGGTCTTCAAGGTGTGAAAGATCCTCCACTAATCTCACCTTCAATTACCACTACTGCCCTTCAGAAGTTTATCTGGCCCATTACCATTAGAGACAGATCTACTCTCTTCTGCTGATGTCACTGTTACTCCTGAAGAGGATGGGTGCATCTTTGGCTGGTGTCTCAGCTTTGACCATTCCACCTGGGTGACCCTGCTAGGAGACCAGCCTCCTGAGAAACTCTGATCTCCTGATAGAATTGCTCTTGGATTTTCTGACATCCTGACATCCCCTTATCACACTAAGGTGTGCATCCACGAGGAGCAGCACCCTTCTTAGAGGTGTAAATACACTGCAACTTTTTGCTTTGGGTCCCAAACTTTA
This sequence comes from Varanus komodoensis, assembly GCF_004798865.1. Lineage (NCBI taxonomy): Eukaryota > Metazoa > Chordata > Lepidosauria > Squamata > Varanidae > Varanus > Varanus komodoensis. Next base: position 12,444,781 of record NW_025335549.1, on the reverse strand, counting down.
TTCACATTTCTGCAACCGGGCCTCTAAGTAGCTCAAGTCTTATCCGTATGATTTATTTTCTCAAGGGAAAAACACTACCCCATTCAATATATAAAGGCCAGCAGCTGCCCATTCCTTCAGCAAGTTCCTTTCTTCTCCTAAACCTGCAAACTTAAAAGACAAACTTCCCTGGAAGTTAAACCCTTAGTTGTTGCAAACTAGTTTGGTTCCTATCCCTGGGTTGTTCAGTGTGCCATCCAACTGGGAGTCCTGGCTTTACCTCCCTCAATAAGCCAGATGTTGGTACACAGGCTTTAATTATGGACTCCAGAACTTTCACTTGATAGATAGGAGCCAGAATCCCAGGTCTAGACATCATGCCTGGAGTTTTTCACTGCTCCCATGCCAGAAGCCAAGTGGGGACATTTGAGGAGACTGAACTTTGCAGGCTTTCTCACTCACAGCAACCTGAAGCTTGTACAAAAGGGTGGGGAGATCAAACAGGTAACAGTTCAGGGGTTCTAAAAGAGTAACACACGTAAGTCATTCTGCTGTAGGAAAGCACTTCAAGGAGAGGGCTTCTACCTGGCATGCTAGCTCTCCAGATGTATGTTTCCACTGTCACCACTAGCAACCTGGTGGTGCTCACCCACATACATGCGTGCACACACACACTGAGAGTCGGGGGGGGGGGGAAACTCTTGCTTTACGCCAGACAGGAGAGATTCCATCTCTCTTGTGTGCAAGGACTGGGAGAGAGGGGGCAGCGTTTTGCCTTTTGCCAGGCTTTGAAGAGACAAGCAAACAGCAAAAACCACATGATCGACCTCACAAAGGTTTCCACAAATAATAACACTAAGGCCAGCCAAAATTTGCAATCTAGAATTTCAAGATGGCTGTATGGCATACTTTTAGAAATGGTTCTCAGAACTGCGGGGCAGTTACTACCTCATTAGTTTTGGTATCTCCATTCTCAGAGTGGTTTTCTTCTTTAGCGTCTTCTTGTTTAGTTTCATCTTTTCCTTTGGCACCCTTCTTCCCCTTTGCTGCCACTTTTTTCTCTTCCTTCTTATCATTTGCACCTTTTTCTTTCTGTTAAGGAATAACATCAAAAACTGGTAGCAACCATTTACAATTTATCATCGATCCTTTTAAATAACAAGGAACTTAAGACTCAAATAAAATTGTCTAAAGCTTCTCTCAGCCATAGCTTGGGCAAATATTTCTATCTTTATGACCATACCATGAAGTGCCAAATTAAAGACAAAACTACCACTGATGGGATAATACCGACTCCCCTTTAAAACAACTGCTTAAATTCCCTGTTCATGTATCTTGCGTTAAAAGGAAAGTCCTGCATGTCTTTCACGTTCATGGAAGGACTCAAGCACACCGTAAAATGCTTATAACAAAGGCACTGTCCTATGGAAGTCCAGGCAGAAAAAATCCCTATGTCTCTCAGCAATCCCCAGCCAGTATTTCTGCTCTACAAACAAAATGAAGTGGCAGAATTCCAAGGTGGAAGTATTCAGTGGTACGGCTACAGAAAACAAGCATGGCGTGCCTTTTCAAAATGCTCGTCTGTGAACAAGCAGCTACTCCGAGGGCAGAATAGGGAGAGACAGAATAGTTTCCCATAGGCATCAGGCAAGGATATTTTATCTCCCTGTCTGTCTGATCAGTATGCAGGGAAAAAAATCATAAGAAAAACTGGATTAGAATGAGAAGGAGTGAAAACTGGTGGCAGACACGTCAATAAAATTAAGTTATGCAGATGGCAACATACTACTGTTCTGTCAACAGAAATGAATGGAGAGGTCCCCTGATGAAAGGGAAAGAAGAAAGTGCGAAAGCAGGACTGCTGCTGAGTATCAACAAAAATCATGGCTACAGAATTGCAAAACTTTGTTGCCAACAACGAAGAAACTGCTGCTGCCTTCCACGTTAACTGCAGCACTGTTAATTGGCTAAGATATATTTCGTGCTTAGCAGATTCTGCTGGAGCTTGAATACTTCAAAATTAATTTGGGCACGTTGTTTATAATATTTTAAATGCACTCAGTGATTTTGGCCAATAGGACAGACTGGGGACTCTGTTGGGTACTGCTCAGCCTACTGCTCCGTAGTCTCCCTCTCTGAGCTGACAGAAGTCCTGGGTGTGCCCTTGAGGTTACCCAGACTGCTGGTTCTAGGGCATGTCGGCTTTTATGCTACGGGTACCTTGTCTCTGGTGGATCAGGCCTTCGTCATCTCCATGACCATCATGGAGCTGTTACAGCATGTCACTGGCCCAACACATGTAGCAGGGCATATGCTAGACTGGGCCTTTCTCAATTGTCCATGGAGATGCTGCTATGAAAATGTGGGACTTTGACTCAGTCCAACTGTTGTAGTCAGCTCATCCCCTTCTGAAGTAAAGACTTAAGGGCAGCTTTTTCCCTCTGCAATGATGGTAGACCTATCAAGATGGTCCACTCCTGGAAGGAATGGTTTCCAGAGGGCTCTGGGGAGGTTTCCAGCTGATATGGCTGACCCTTCTGTTGAAAACCTGGTTGATCTGTAGAATGTAGAAACAACCAGAACAGTTGACAGGAGTGTTCCAGGATGCCTTTTTGTACCACTCTGCAGCACACTCCAGCACTGAGAGAAATAAAGCAAGGAGGAGACAGCTCGAGAGCAGCTGGAGAAAGAATCCCGAGTGGATGAAATCAAAGACTGATCACACATATTCAGCACAGTGGAAGCAGAATCCTCAGAAGAAAGAGGTTGAGACAGTCATGCTCACGGTGGCATGTCTGCCACATGACCAGCAGCAGAGGTATCCAAGAGCCGAAAAACTACCCACTGTTGTAGACTAGTTATGTTGTGCATGAATTACACCAGGCCTGGGAAAATCCCATATGTCTGGATGCTAGGGAACTTTATATGACATAAGGTATGTAATATTCCTTGGTGCTGTATCTGTAGCATCTGTGCACATGCACTTTTACACAAGCAAGCAAAGTAAAAATAAGATAAACTTAAATGGAGTAAATAAAACAGGGAGAGAGAAAATCAAGTAACATCGGAGGAATAAGTCTGAACCGTTACATGTATGTTAGGCTTGTGCTCCATTTACCTTGGCTGCTGCCTTTTTGGGCTTTGGCTCTGGTTTAGGTGGAGCAGGTTTCTGCAAGAGAAGCAGACAGATGTGTAAGGCTGGTGAAGCATAAAAAGAACAGAGAGGTCCTAGCCTAGCAAGCTCAGAAGCCTGCACCTCTCCTTTAAAACAAACATTTCTTTCAGCCCTTCTGCTTGTGCAGATGGGCATCTAATACACAGGCAATGTCTAGAGACTCTCCAGTGATGGGTCTTCCAGAGGCTATTTTTGGCCTTCCTATAATTAACAAAGAGGAATATAGGAAGTAAATGAGTAGCAAAGCAAAGGAAGTACATGTACAACGTACGCATTTAATACCAGGCTCAAAAGGTAGCTTTTCGGGTGCAAGATATGACTTACTCTGCCAAAGGGGGTGACTTCTTCTATTTAAATACTCATTATATATAAAACTAGACATAATCCCAAAGACTTCTCCTGCTCAGGCCCTACTGAAATCAAGTGGAGGTCCCATACGGAGCACGGTGCACGGCCTGTTCAGGAAGCCCTACTGAGTTCAAGAAGTCCTGCACCGGGTGCTGCATTAAACAAATCTTGGCTCATTTTGAGGTGTGCCCTAGAGAACATGCCGCTACCAGAAACGTTAAACAGAAAGCAGACTCAGGGACTACTGTGTGAATTTCCCTAGACCTTAAGGACAGCCTCCTCCCAGGTGAACCTCAGCATTTTATTCCATTTCAGAGATCCTGCGTTATGTTTCTGTTGGCACATAAGATACAGCCTTTTCGGGTGTGATGTCCAGAATTTGTTTATTTCATTTCTATACTGCCCCAGAGTCATAGGCAGTTTACATAAAAACCTATGATAAAAATACAATACAATGTCATAAAATCAGAAAAAATATTTTTAAAAATAGGGACAGCTAAAACAGATAATAAAACCAGACAAAAACAGGAGGAGGAGGAGGAGGAGAGCTTCATCTGTCTGGCCTATTCACTGCCCACTTTTAGATACATGGTGGAAATTGGTTGTATTTCAGAATGTTTCTTCAAGATATGTTGCCTTTTAAAACTGTTTTAGCTTTTGGCTGTTTTTCTGCTATCTTGTTGCAATCAGATGTATACCATTTCAGATTGTTTCAAATTGTTGGATTGTTTATTCTAATTTGTCACTGCACTGCATCCTAGTTGATACAGAAAGAATGGAACTCTTGGCATAAATAAGATTTCTGGCAACTTTGTGCATTTTCCCATTCCTGTGCTACTTGAATGGCTGCTACTGCAGAGGAGAAGGAACTGCCCAGCACAGTGGCATCAGGGCATGCTACAAGCTGGAATGAGCCTGCGAGGGAGACCTCCAGGTGGAGATGCTGTTTTCCACAGCAGCCTTCTCTGTGATGTGCGGAGCCTCCCCAGGACCATGCACGGCATTCACGATAAAAGTGAGCTCTGAACCAGGTTCGGAGGTTCACTTCTAGGTTTAGGTCTACTGCAGCAATTCCCAGGGAACATCCTACTGCGGTACCACTCAGTCTTGCAGGTGCAATCGGCACCTAAGTGTGAAGATTCTCAAGCCATTTACTGGAAATATAACATGGAATAAAAGAAATGCAAGATTTACTCACAGCAGATAGTCTAGCTGATCGTCTCTTTGGCTGCATAAAAGGAAAGGTAAGTTAATAAAGCTGAAGCTGAGCTTCCTTAAAAATTCACAGAATATGAAATAGTAAAAAATTAAGCCTTCCATTATCTGCATATTTAATTTGAGGGTATATCCAACAAAGTTTGCTGAGGTTTATTTCCAAACAAACGTGAACCACGTAAGGTTGCATCATAGTATCAAATGGTTACCATTTTTTACCATTGTAGAAATGGTTACCATTTTACCTGTACACAGGACAGCTCTGGCCAAAGAAGTGGCTCAAAATTAATATGCTCACAAAGCACTTTACATACATGGTAAAGTTCAGTTCTCAAAATGCTCTGGACTGGGAACAGATGTTGATATTCACATGTATCCTTAATATTCTCCAGGACTACCCAATACTCACCGATCTATAGAAGTGTGGCACTATGCCATGCAAGATGTTACCTAAACCAGATGTTCTAGTCATGTTTGCCCCCATAAAGACCAGGGCAAAGAGACAGTGAGTTATTACAGCAGTGCAATCTTTTGCATGTGTGTGTTTGCACACACAACACACACACACACACCAGCTAGCTCCATTCTTGCAAAGCTGTGGTGGGAAATTTGGGTGATAAACCCGTTTGTGATCAACTCATGGCTTTGCATGACCTATGCAAGAGCAATGAAGCAAAATCTCTGGCATGAGTAAAGATTCTCTGTGACGAGCCGGAATATAACTTTTATAATAGTATACAGAAAACGTACCTCCTCCTTCACCTCACCTTCAGCTGCAGCCTGGTTAAAAACAAACAAGATGTGAGCGATTCGTTTCGTCTCAGTTTCATTAACGTAAATGTATGCCAAAAGACTTTGGAACTCAATGCACTTGCCAAAATGGAAGGCCCTCTTCAACAAGGAACCGAGAGCCACTGTTTTGAGTATGAAGTTCAAAAGTAACCACCGGTGTCATCTCCGACTTGTTTTGCATGCAGCATGAGAGCCAATACAGAAAAAGCAAGCACGGTAACTCCAGACTCAGCACAGATGTATTTCCTTTCTTGTTCTACTATTTAGATCTGGCAGTCTGAACTTGCATGCTTTAATGCTCAACTGCCATCCAGCTTTCCCTGTGCACTTGACCCGACTAGAAATCTATGTGCCAATCAGAAGGTGCAAAATGCATGCAAAACATTAACCGATCAATCCCTTCCCACTCAACTGCGTTTTCCCCGCAGCTCAGGCCTTTTACTCTGTTCTAAACTCGCCTCCAAGCTCCGAGACTACAAATCCAGCAATACTCCGGGAGCTTGTTATACGTCATCGCGTCCAAAGCGTCCCAGCCCCCTTTAAAAAAATTAAAAAAGGAAGATTCCCGCCAAATTACTTGGAACAACAAGGTGGTTGCGAGTTGGGTTTTTTGTCTGATTTGTTTTGCAAGGGCGCGGACACGTTCAGCATATCTGGGCAGATCCCACGGAGTCGTTCTCCGGCGAAAGCACGAATTCAGCTTGGATTTGGGTAGGGGGGATAACGGAGGCTCCGAGCGCACAGGATCCAAGCGCTCCCTCCCCTAGTGAAAATGCCTGCAAACTACATCACGTTTTTCTCCAATAAAATCCCCCCCTCTCTCCGCCTAATTGCACAAGTTAATCAAAGCATCATTGCGCAGAGCATCCCCTCGCTCATCTATAGGCAGAAAAGGAGCTTACGGAGAGGAGAGAGGAAATCTCATCTCCTCCCACCAACTTCTGCTCAGCAGGACGATCGGAATCCTATGTCAAGGCTCTTTTCCCCGCAAGGCCAGTTTCAAAACTCTGCGCCGCCTAATGGCTCCGATCACCATTGCACAACCATCTGGTATGACAAGAAGTAAGAGGAAGGACCAAAAAAAAAAAAGAACAAAGGCAAAGGCTGGAGAAAGAACCCAAATCTTGCAAGCCATGGTTGCTGCTGGAACGCTCCCAGCGCACGCCCGTGGAAGGGTTCGGCCGGGGGCCGCCTCGGGAGGGCTTGCTTCGGGGACTGGGGGAAGAGGGCGGGAGGGGGAAGCAGGCAGAAGCTCCAGCGCCCTGCCTGCGATCTCCATAAGGGCACCGCGCGGCTCTATGGCTGTTTGTAATCCAGCATGGAGACATCCCCCAGCCACCTTCCCAAGCGACACAGCCCGAAACTATTCGGCTTGGTCCTTGGCATGCCCCGATCGCCTTTCCGAAGTGCCTCTTCGTCGAGCTTCGGCTTCACTTTACGACATGCAGACATATTAAATGCGACCCCCACCCAACAAACTGGCGCGAGCGCGCGCGCAAATCAAGGCTTTTTTTTTTTTTAATCCTCCCTCCTCCCCCCTTCAAACGGGCTTGATAACGCTTTCCTCCCTCCGATACTCCCACCACCATATTTTTGTTTGCTTCCTTACCTTTCTTTTGGGCATAGTTGCACCTTAATAGTTGATTGCAAAACAAGGAGAGAAACGTGTATTTGAAAAGGAAAAAAAAAATGAAACAGCCACCCCTTCCCTCCCAAGAAAAGGAAAGAAAAAGCACCGCGCGCAAAACAAATACGGTTGTTTTTACAAAGGCTTGGATTAAAATATATATGTATATAAAAGTATATACTGCCGTCTGTTTGCAAAACTGTATAAACGACCAAGAGTTAATTGCAGCAGCAGAAACTGAGCCACCACCACCGTCACACAAAAAATAAAAAAAAAATCCCCCCCACTTATTGCAAACAGTAAAATACACCAACACTCAACCAAACTGCATGAATGAGGAGCGCGAGACGGGTCTCGGGCCGTGAGTGACGCGCCCCCCTGCCAATGGCAGCGCCGCGCAGGGAAAAACGAAGGCGGGCGCTGCGGGGCCCGGGCGAGAGGCGGGACTCGCCCGCGCGCGCGCGCCGACGGGGAAAGAGGGCCGAGCGGCCGCCTGCGCAGGCGAGCGGCGCTTGCGGGCGCTTCCCGGAGCCTTCCCGCGGCGGGCGGCGGGGCGCGTCCCCCCCGCGGGGCCGCCCCCGCCGCCCTCCTCCTCGCCCACCCACCCGCCCTTTGTGCGCGTCCGCGGGGCAGCGTCCGCCCCCGGGCACGCCCGTCTGCGCAGCGCGCGCGCTCGCGGAGCGCCCAGCTCCCCGCCGCCCGCTTTCGCAAGTGCAAGGCGGCCGGCGCGACCCCCCCGCCCCGCCCGCGAGGGCAGAAACTTCCCTGAAAGTTAACCCGGGAGGATCTGGGGCAAGGGTGGGCGTGTGCACGCGCGGCGTGCTGCACACGCCAGGCCTTCGCCGGAGCACCCGCAACATGGCTGCCCGGGCACCGTCCGTTCTTCCGCAGAGGCGGCCGGCGCGGGGGGAGACGCGCGGGGCGCCCGGGCCCGGGGCTTGGTTGACCTTGCGCAGCACAAGGCCGAGCGCTTCGCGCCGCTCGGCTAGATCCGTGCTTTTCCTCTCGGAAGTGGGGCTGGGCAAGGGGGCCTCCCCGCGTGGCGTGCCCTCCCCGTGGAATGTGAATCGGTAGGGGAAGGATCTGGGGGGACCGACGCAGAGTCGGTCGCCTTGGAGCGTGCTGCCTGCATCCCGGGCAGAATAACAGACACGCTTGCAGCTTTCTAACCTCCACTCCACGGAACGAATTTGAACTTTTTCCCGTGTTTAGGATTGCAGACTACCTTTGAAGAAGAAGTGCATAGGATTAAAAGAACTGGTAACAAACAAGAAAATAAAAGCAGGCTCCATTTTTTAAAAAAATGTTACTTATTTCATAGGATAAGGGGACACCAAACTACAGCCAAATCACTGACAGAATTATAAAAATCACAGATCTGAGACTGGCCCCACAAAACCATGCATCCAAGGCATGGATCCTCGTGATTGCACATGATTTTTAGAAGGGAACTCTGCAAACTGCAATCAAATTACAGAAAATTCATACCTCCATAGACTGAACAATAAAAATCAGGGACCTGGCACTCGCAGATACCAGGTCCCTGACTGGATCCAAAGTACGTATCTTTTGGGGCTATTGTGATCTTTGCAGGCAAAGATTCCAAACCATGCAGCTGCGGAACACGCCTGTCCATGGTGCAAATTGTGACCATGATGGAACTGATACTGACACTGAAAGTTTTCCTTGAGGATACGCATTGTTCCAGATAAAATGTCTCAAAGCACACCAGTTTTTATGAATTAAACCACAGAAATCACAGAACTGGAATTTACTGGCACCGCCGTAGCAGAAAAAAACGTGGATCCGAGGCATGGATCTTTACGAATCTTCAGGGGTTTTACAAGGAAAATCCCTGAATCCAGCAATGGATCCAGAATACACATATGCCTCCCTGGACAGAATCATAAACATTCCAGATCTTACACCCAGAGGCACCGCCACAATCCAAAAACATTGATCTGAGCCATGGATCCTCATAGTTTTACAAAGGAATTCTTCCAAGTCATTACCAAATCCCTAAGCATGCCTGCCATCATTGACCAAATCATGGATTCATAGATTTGTAACTTGGTAGCACTGTAGAAGAAGGTAAAAGCTGGGTTTAGTAAATCAAAAATGGATCTTCAAAATGTCATGTGATACTTCAAGGAAACCACCCAAGCCACCATCCAGCCTCAGAGCTCATCTTCCTCCATTGAATGAGCCAAAGATCTGCCAGTCATTGGCACTGTTACTGCACAAAAATATAGATACAGAGCACAGATCCTCATACACCATATTTACAGGGAAAACACACCAAACTCCTCCGCTTTCACAGGGCTCATCTACATGTATTAAACTGCGGCTCCAATAGTTGCAGATAGAATAGCAGGGTTGGAAGAGGCCAGAAAGCCACTGAGTCCAATCCCCTGCTCAGAGCAGGACTCCAAGTTAAACCATCCTTCTCAGATGGCTGTCCAGCTGCAACTTGAGTGCCTCTAGTGTGGGAGAGCCGACAACCTCCCTAGGTAACTGGTTCCAGTGTCATACTGTTCTAATTTCTTCCTGATGTTCAGCCAGAACCTGGCTTCTTGTAACTTGAGCACATTGTTCTATGTCCTGCACTCTGAGATGACTGAGAAGACATCCTGGCCTTTCTCTTTGTGGCAACCCTTCAAGTACTCGAAGAGGGCTAGCATATCTCCCCTCAGTCTTCTCCTCAAAGTCTAAATATGCACAGTTCTTTCAATCGCTACCCATAGGACTTTGTTTCCAGCCTCCAGAGAACCCTTGTTGCTCTCCTCCGAGCCCTTCCCAGCTTGTCTGCATCTTTTGTAAACGGACACAGTACTGCAGATGAAGCCTAGCTGGTGCTGAGTACAGGAACTGGCACTTGGCTTGATTTGGATGTGATGCATCTATTAGTGGAGGCTAAAATAGGATCCTTCTCACTTGCAGTATTGCAGAGCCAAGCATCCCACCTCTTGTAACAATGCATTTGGTTTCTTGTTTGCCGACTGAGTGCTTTCTTATATGCTCCAGAATTTTTGCAGGGATTTCAGACTGACTGGTCTGTAGTTCTCAATTTTTTTCCCCCTTTCAGTTACACTTACCAGGCTGTATTCATCTTTCTGTATTCAGGATGCCAGGCCATGCTGCCTGTTTCCCTTATTCTGGGCACTAGTATATAGACATTGAAAATTACATGCATTCTACTCTAGCTTACTTCCTGCGTTTGTGGAAGATTGTTACTAGGCACTGTTAGAGTTGTTGTGATGTGTAGGCCTTGGCCTGTTGTTACGCCCAAGTCGATGTCTCCCTCCCCAATAGGATTCAGTATACAGCCCTCAAGACAGGCTCCTTCATGCTGTGGCAAAACACCTTCTTTCCAGTCCTTTTAAGGTGCCATCCATCCCTTGCCCGCAGTCCCAGAAGCCCGTGTAGCCCGTGGTCCCAGAATCCAAATCTCTCGTGTTGGCACCACCTTCCTAGCCAGGCAGGCGTTCACCTGGAGGCTTTTTCTTTCCCTGTCTAGTCCTCTTCCAAGAACTGGAAGGACTGAAGAGAAAATGATTTGGACCCCAAAGTTCTTAACCTTCCTCCCTGAAGTCTGACATGATTTCTTCAAAGCCAAGCTCTGCTTGCCAAGGTCTTTGTTCCCACATGCATAAGAAGGAAGGGACACATGTCTGCAGACTTATGAGCAGTCTTTCACGAATCTGTCCTCCAGGGAGAAAGCAGACCTGATGATTCCGCAGTCTTCTTGGCATGCAGGTGTTTCCATCCCACGCAGCAGGGACTCTCCCACAACCAATACTCTACTTGTTCTTGCAGGCCTTAGTATTGTTGCCACCACTTGACTGACCTTCAGCCTCTTGCTCAGTGTTGCACGGGAGGACTTGCAGTTCTTCCACAGCAGGCTGCCTTCCAGTCTCATCCCTGAGTAACTCAAACCGGTTCCATAACTCCACGGCTTCCATGGGTGCTGACTACCTTCTAGCTCTTCTGCTCCCGTCACCTTTTCCAGGAAGTTTTCCCCTCATGTGCCCTTCCCTCTGGGATCTCCTCTTCCTCAGCTTGCTGCTGTACTTCTAGTTTCTGTACAACTGTTGCAAAGTTACTGCTCTGTCTAAATCTTCTCATATTTACTCCAGGGTGGTTACTCACCGCTCTAGTGCTCTCTTTTCCAACAGGGCTGTTAGCTTGCATTTGTTGCACATGTAGGCTGTCCTCAGGCAAAACAAAACAAACAAAAAACAAAAACCCAACATTGCACAGACGTTGCAGGTCACCACCACTGCGGAGTCTTCTTTCTGCTTCCTTTTTGATTGTCCCTGACTGGGCCTGTTATAACAACCGCTGCTTTCTCCTGTCTTCCCTGAAGGTCAACAATAGAGTCATACCAGTAGTGGGTTACAAGGAAGGAGACAATAGGGGGAAAACTAAGTGGAAAAAGAAAAGAAAAAGTCAACAATGCAATGTGCCTGAATAAAGGAGAAATTCTATTTTAGGCTGCATTTAGAGGAGTATCACTTCCAAATCATGTAGAGTACAAGTTCCTCTTTACTCAGCACTGGTTAAGCCTCATCTGGAGAACCGGGAGCAGGTCTGGGCACCACAGTTTAAGAAAGAAGGAGACAAGCTGGAAAGGGTCCAGAGTAGGGCAATAACGATGATCGGGGGACTGGAAACAAAGCCCTATGAGTAGAGATCAAAAGAACTGGGCAGGTTTGGCCTTGAGAAGAGAAGGCGGTGTGTGTGTGGGGGGGGGTTTAATATCAGTCTTCAAATACGTGAAATGTTGTCACAAAGAGGAAGGCCAAGAGCTCTTCTCAGTCACCCCAGAGTACAAGTCACAGAACACTGGACTCAAATTACAGCAAGTCAGGTAGCAGCTGAACATTAGGGGACAATCCTGACTGTTAGAATGCTGTGACATGACCTAGGGAGGTGGTGGGCCCTCCCACATTGGAGGCATTGAAGATGCAGCTGGACAGCCATCGGAGAAGGATGGTTTGATTGGGAGTCCTGCACTGAACAGGGGTTGGACTCAGTGGCCCTTTGGCCCCTTCCTACTCTACTGTTCTATAATGCAATAATTCTTTGTGAAGTCTGGATCCTGAAAGATCAACTGGATTTTACAAGGGGTACATCCAAAATCACAAAGTGCATCCATGTCAAAGGTGTCGATCCTTTATTATTAGAGCCAAGATAGCAGAAGGAATCTTGCTGCCACCATGCAAACCATCGCATCCAAACCGCTTCTTTGTGGCACTCTGTCGATGTGCATCATCTGTGTTTATGAGGGACACACGGAAATGCCATGAAGCAGCATGATTCAGTCCTGAATTAATCACAGAAATCCTAGTGTGACTAAAATTCAGGAGCAGAATGCAAGGCAGAGCAAAGCAGAGGAACATGCAAGGAGCATAACGGGGAAATCTGTGTATACGCAGTATCTGAGTGCAGGTAGCGATGAGTGGAAGTTCCACAACACAAGGCATCTGACACATTTTACCTTAACTTGTCTGGGAAGCATTTGGCTAGCTAAATCTAATTGTGTTAATTTAAGGCAAAATGGAATAAAATAGATCGACTGTCTTATTTATAGTTCAGGTGTCAGAAGTGTACATGCACGCCCACCCAGTTGCTAAACTGCTGTGAAGTTTTCTGTTTCTCAGTTAAACCAATTAGCCATTCTAATTGCCTTCCTAATGCAGGCACTCCCGAAGCTCTCAGCTGCTCCAGCAGGTGTCTCTGTTCAGTTGGAGAGTGATGCCCTGTGTGGACGCACACCGTTGCCACTCCAAGAGCCCACATGCTATTTTCTGCATTGTTCAAGAGCATGTTGCATATTCCTATACATTAATATATAGGGAAAATATTACTGCTGCTAAAAATAATTATGCACAACTGTCAGGGGAAGGGACCCTAATATCCATATATTTATGAATGTGTAAATTATGCGTAAAGTCCACCCATTCAAAAGTTGAATCTTTCAAATGTGGTGCAGTAGTTAAGAATTATTATATTATATTATATTTAAATGTTAATACTATTGAATTTTATCTGGCCAGGGTGGCTTATTTTATTCTAATGTATATATTTTAATTGTTATTGTCTTAATTTATTGTTGTGAGCCGCCCCGAGGCTTCGGCGAATGGGGCGGCATAAAATTGTTTTAATAAATAAATAAATATCATCATCATCATCATCATCATCATCATCATTAAAAGCGTTTGTATGCCATCCTATTATACAAGATCTCAGGACGGCTTACAATATTTAAAAAGACAATTAAAACAACAATTGCAATAAATAATAAAACAGAACAAAACAATAAATCACAAACAGAGCGACTAAACTTAAAACCTATTAAAGCTTAAAATGTTGTTTAAACAAACAGGTTTTGGCCTGGCGCCGGAAAGAGTATAAACTCGGCGCCAGGCATACCTCTCTGGGGAGTACATCCCAGAGTCTGGGCACCACAGCAGAGAAGGCCCTCCTCTGGGTTGATGACCTTTTTACCTCTCTTAGAGAGGGTTCCAGAGCAGGGCTTCTCCCATAGATCTTAAGGGGCGTGAGGATGAATGTGGGACTGGGCCCCATTGATCTGGGTTCTGGACCCCCCTCAGCCCACCGGGTGACTCTGGGCCAGTCACAGACTCTAAAACTAGCCTTACCCACATGGTTGAGATTGCAGGATAAGCTTGAGAGGAGAATTATGTAAGCTGCCTCGAGTTCTGTAAAAAAAAAAAAAAAAAAAAAGAGGATACAAATATTATTAACTGTTAATATTATTGGATTTTATCTGGCCAGGGTGGCTTATTTTATACTGTATTTTTGTATTTTTAATTTAATGTTTATATTTTTGTTTTATATTATAATTATTTTAACTTACTGTTGTAAGCCACCCGAGGCTTTGGCGAATGGAGCAGCATAAAAATGTTTTAATAAAAATAAATAAATAAATAAATAAAATACAAATATAATAAACAAACCAATGTTCCTTCCAATGTTACATTAGTCTCGTGGCTGTCAGAAGGGCCTAAAAACCCATTTACTTTACTTTCCAAGAGATGACTATGTCATGCAAAATAAAATGTGTATCCTTAAATATTAAAAAACTAGCTGCCAGAAAATTTATCCAAATTAATACCTTTTCCCAAAAGGAAGCTCCTTTTGGTCAATGTCAAAACATAATAGGAAGAGAAGCATTATACTTCCAGTAACTGATTGATTCAATTAAGCCCTTATCAAAAAGATATTGTGGTGTCCAATATACTCAAAACAATCACTTTCACTGAATAAAACATCACCAAAGTGCCATTATCCTTTCTGAGATAGATTAACATGTAAGGCACATGTAAGGACTCCTAAAAAGAGCAGTCGCTTGACAACGGAAGTGCTGGGGCCTTTGCAAAGAAGCTATGGATGGTCCTGAAAAAAATGGGTGGGGGGGCACCTCAGTCCTTGATTGTCCTGCTATGTAACCTGAATCATGGACAAGAAGCTACTGTGAGGAAAGAATATGCAGAAAAGGAATGCTTTCTTATAGGCAAAGGTGTCAGACAAGAGTGTGTTTTATCTCCCTGCCTGTTAAATCTGCATACAGAAAAAAATCATAAGAAAAATGGGATAAGGAGCAGAGGAAGGAGTGAAAATCGATGGCAGGTACATCAGGAATTTAAGACATGCGGATGATACCATTGTGCTGGCAGAAAGCAGCAATGACTTGGATCACTCCTGATGAAAGAAGAATGAGCAGAGGCAGGGCTGCCACTGAACATTACGACACAAAAATCACGACTCCAGAACAGTTGCAGAACTTTATTATTAATAATGAAGAAATAAAGAAACTCAGTCTCAATGCAAGGGGAGACTGTGGCCACGAAATCTGAAAAGACTGGGAGTTGGAAGGGCAGCAATGAAGGGACTAGAGAAGATCATCAAGTGGAAGGACATTTTATTGGAGCTTGAGGTCAGGATCATCCATTGTATCCCCATCGCGATGTACGGGTGTGAAACCTGGGCAATGAAGAAAGCTTCCTGGACAGGCAGTAAGCAGCTGCATTTGTGACATGCTGCTGGGTGGGAGCTTTGAGAATACGCTGGCCCAGCAGAAAGACCAATGTATCCTGGATCAAAACAAGCCAGACCTTTTCCTAGAGGCAAAAATGACCAAACCAAGGCAGTCATACTTCAGGCACACAAGAAGGGAAGTCTCCCCGGAGTAGACAGTCGAAGACAGAAGACGAAAAGGAAGACCAAGTATGAGATGGATTGAATCCACAAAGGAAGCCACAGACTTGAGCTTGGAAGGGCTGAGCAGGACGTTCTGGAAGGGTTTCATCCACTGGGTCGCCACAGGTCCAAGATGACTTGATGGCACATAATGACATACCAGTTATACAAAGAACTATAACGTCCTTATCTAGAACTTTATTGTACATGCAAAGCGCTATGTGGGCCATAAAGGACCACATAATTGTATATATTGGTGCACATTGTGTGTGTGTGTGTGTGTGTGTGTGTGTGTGTTTACGTGGTGTAGTGGTTAAATGTGCAGGTCTGGGACTCAGGGGACCTGGGTTCTAGTCCCTGCTCAGCCACAGAGCACACCGGCCAGCCACAGACTGTCAGCCCAGCCTACCTCACAAGGTTGTTGTGGCAAGGATAGGCGTGAGAGGAGGAGAATAACGCTCTCCCTTCTTCCACACAGGGCTGCCCTTTCTCTTCCTAGGTCAGTCACCCCTGGCTCAGATCCCAGCAGCTTAGGTGTGCAGGGAGAATTTTTCGCCCCGGCATGAGTCACCAACTGTATTTGCCATTCTGGAGTTCATTCTCCCAGTTTGGGGAGATCCTTTCAGAACACTTCACAATTCCTTTTTTGTTTTAACCACTCTCAGCAATTGGACGTTGGCAGCAAATTTGGCCACCGCGTTGGTCACTCCCAATCCACTCCCTGGTGGATCCCAGTTAACGCTTGTCCACTGGGAGAAGCTGCTGTTTCTTCCCAGAGTCTGTCCCCTATCCTTTAACCTGAGCAGATCCAAAAGCGGCCCTCTCCCTGTATCCCGCGGCTGCTACGCTTGCTCAGTCGTCCTCGGGATCAAAGCCCTTTGGGATCACCTCTGTTCTCCTTTATTGCCACTCTGGACCCATTTGGGCTCTAGCGAAACCTGCCCCACTCCCCACGCGCCAGGCAAACCAGACCCCCTCCTCTTCACGGCCCCGTTCCAGCCATGCCTGGAGACGCCTCCGCCCGCCCGCCTTCCCTTTCCTAACATCTTGTCTGACAAAGCGCTCGGGACATCTCCAAAGCTCGCCCGCGCCTGGCGAGTTGAGAATCGCTGCAATGCCTGATCAGTAGCTTAGCTTAGCTTAGCTTGGTCGGAGCTGAGACTTGAAGTCAAGCATATCACAAAGGCAACGGGGGGGGGGGGGAGGAGGGAAGGCGGCGCTCTCTGAACAAAACGACCCCCCTTTCTTTCCTGAAGGAAGCCACCCACAAAAGCGAGGACCCCGCGCGCCGGCCGCAGGAAGAGCGCTGCTCCCGTGGCCGCGATCCCGCAGCGAGCCGCGCCGTTCCTGCCTCTGGGCGCCCGCCGCACTTGGCGCGGCGCCGGCGCTGCCTTCGCCCTCTCCGCCCCCGCGGCGACTCCGCGCCGCGAACGTGCTCGCCCCGGCTCCTTCCGGGGCTGGAAGCTCCCCGCGCGAGTCGCCGCCGCAGCAGCAGCCGCAGAAGGAGGAGGAGGAAGAGGAGGAGGAGGAGGAGGGGGCGCGCCGTCTCGCGTCCGCGCCGCGCGCTCCGCCCGCCCGCTCTCCATCCTGCGTCCGCGCCTCTTGCCCGCTTGTGGGGCTGTTCGCGCTCCTGCTCCGCCCGCCTCGCACGGAAGCGTCGCTCGCCAGGATGGTGATCAAGGTCTACATCGCCACTTCGTCCGGCTCCACGGCGGTAAGGCAGGGGGCGAGCGAGCGGCGCCTTCCCACCTCCCCCTTCCCTCTTCCCCAGCAGCGGCGCGCCTAAACTTTCCCCTATTCGCACTGGAGGAAAGTTGCCAGCGCAGAGCCTCCCGCCTTCCGGCCCCCTTCCTTCCTCCCTTTCTTCCTCCCTTCCTTCCTTCCCCGCCTGCCTCCGTGCCATCTTCCACATTCCAGGCATTCCCCCAAATGGGGAGGGGGGTGCTTTCTGTGCGTACCTTTACACACGACAATACACATTTAAGGGCGGCCCTTTCCTGACTTGCGTTTCGTTGGCCTCCGGGGGAGCAGGCTGCCGGCGTCGATGGACCCCTCCGGCCCGATCCAGCATCTCCGAAATCTTATGAATGGGCTTTAAAGAAGCCACAGTGAAGGCAGCGCCCTAGGCACAAGATAATATTTCATTGTGGCTCCTCGGAAGTCACACTCGCAGCGGCCTCCGTTGCATTTTTGCGCACAAGTCAGTTCTACGCGGGGGCGGGGGCGAAGGGCTTCCTCCCATCGAAGGCAGTATGAGCAGTGCAGCCTTCCCCTGGCCTCAGTTTTTGGGCACGGATGGGCCCTTTTTCCAGGAAAGCCGCGGCTGCAAAATCTTACGTGTGCATAATGGGAGTAATCCCACCTTGGGCTCAGTGGAATCGCAGCCCGAGTGTGTAAACACGGCCCATTGGACTATTTGCTCACTTACCCAGGGGTTACTCCTGGGTGAAGGGGTACGGGATTGCAAGCTTAGTCTGCCGCCGAAATGACCAATGCCTGCTCTTCCGAATCACAGCTTAGGAGCCAGTCTGGCATTGCTTTTGGAGGAATTGACTTGCAATCATGCATTCGGTTTTGCAAGTGCAGAGAGCGCTCCGGTGTGGGTGCCCAGCAGTCTGCATTGCTCGGCCTGCCCCAGGACTGAGTTCTGCTATTCAGGACTGCTTTTGCTGGCTCATTGCTGAATCACATTAAGTTCCCCCACCCACACCCCGTTTTGCATTAAATGACTGAGTGGGACCCTGGCGAGTTTCTCACTAATGGCTTTACAAAAATAGCTCAGGCGTAGAATGGAAAGGTTAGCTTTCTGCCACATTTGGTGACTCACGGAGGCTGCAGCACCTTCATGGCCTGGCCTGGCAAGCATCACATCTACCTGCAGCCCCAGAACCTATCAACTATCTGGAACACATGTGTCCACATTCAGTGCATCGACCACCTACACCTACCATTCACTTCCGTGCCTTTTCTGTGCTGGGTGAGGGACCATTCAGGGAAGAAACCCGCTTGCACGTTCACCTTTTATTTTATGGCAATTACCTGAGCGGTAGGCTTTCATTTAATCCACTTAATGCTATTTGTTAGGCTTGAGTACGAAAACAAAGAGCTTGCTGCTTGAAATTTTAAAACGCCCCAATCTCTTCTCAGGTTTAGAAACTGAGCAGTGGGTTGGTTTTTCTTTTCATTTTCACCATCCAGACAAACATCTGGATGTTCAGGGATGTTCCTGTGCTTCAGGAGTGCGCTTCCCCCAGGTGGCCTGGGAGAGAGCAGTGTTGCCAGTCAGTCTTGCGTCCTGGTGCATCCAGACCACTGGGAAGACCAGTGCATTGGACTGGCTGGGTGAGAGACTTAAGTGGTGAGAAAGCCCGGGCCACCAAGTGGGGATGATAGCTGTGGGCCGCTGTCTGTCTCTCACCTGACCTCACCAAACCGCTGTGAGGATTACGTGGGGAAATCCCATGTTCCCCCTTCAGCCCAGCTTCTTGAAGAAAGGACCAGAAGGTGGGGCTTGGCCACCCATCTGCCACCACTGCTGTTCTAGGGCTGCGAAACCAAGACTCCCTGAGCTCAGCCTACACGCCAACGGGCTGTCGCAGGCACATCTGGGGTGATGATTTGTCTTGCTAATTTCAGCAAATTTGACTGTATTCAGTGGGAAATGGAATATTGCCTGCTTCAAACTGGCAATTAATATTTTTTCAGCTAATAATTGCAAAGAAATATATGAATGCATGCATTATTGAAATATATCTGCATCTTGGGGTGAAAGGGAACTAAGAAACTGTGACAGCAAAACTGGGGTGCCCCAGCAGCTGAATTCCGTTGAAACAGAGAAGCGGTTGTCAGCAAGTCATGCACACAGTTGCTAAAGTTTGTTAGTATGTTAACACTTTTCAGTACCTTTGGTTGTTTTCTTAAGTCATATATTGTAAGGAAGCAAATGATACTTTTCAAAATCTATGCATGTACTCCAGTTCAAATATCTATATAAAATAACATTAACTGTACTTCAATTCCCCTGCCACACTCAAATATTTCAGGCCCAACAGCAGTGCTGAGCTGGCTCAAAAAATAGAGCATTTTTCTTTTTAGTTTTGTTGTTTACTAAATGCAAGTAAAATAAACACGCTAAATTAAATCACACTAGGGCATCTAAATATTTTCTGACTCAGACAGATTTTCCCTATGCAAATCACCTGAGGCAAATTAGCTCAATTTGCATAGGAAATTTTTCCAGAAGCCATCATCTCCTGAAGCAACTGCTTCAGTCTCCACCAGGCAGAAGTAGAATAAGCTGGTGTAGGCAGACAGTCCCTGGTGACATTTCCAGTTAAAAGGCCAGGATGCAGCTGAGGCACAAGATCCCAGACTGACATCTGGAAGAGCTCTGGGAACTGCCCCAGCTCAGTGGTAGGGCCCCCTGTTTTGCCCCCACATTTGATTCTTGGTGTCTCCAGGTAAAGGATGACTAGGTAGCAGGTGAAGTTAAAGCCCCCGGAGAGGAACTGCTAATCAGAGTCAACAGTATTGGACTTCATGGGCTCATGATCTGACCCATTCTAAGCTGGGTCTTCCTGCCTCGGCAGGCATCTCTGCTATAATTTAGACAGGGAACAGATGCGATGTTTCCCTTAGAGTACCAACCTGGTGGCCTTCAGAGGCATCTGAACTGCAACTGCCAGAATTCCCATCTAGCAGGGCCATTGACTAGACATTCTGGTTGCTGTCGTCCCAACGTGTCTCGAAAGCACAAGGCTGGGGAAGCCTGCCTTAGAAGCACCTTACATGCAACTTTTGTTGGGTATATGTAACATCGCCTGCATGAACGCTGCATGCTTCTGTCCATGAACCAGAGGGAGTGAAAGGCTTAATTCACTGGACAAAAGGAGTCTGTCCACCTCATTTGCAAAGGCAAAAGAGTCACAAGATCTGTCCCCCCCACCACCTCACCCCAAAATCATGTCCTCCTCTCTACTTCTAAGCTAACCGGCTAACACTGAACCAAGCTGACCAGCAGTGAGACACCAACCTGTCTTCTTCATGCACATGATACATGGCTTGATTGGGGTTATCGAAACCTTTTTACCTTTTTTGCTAAAAAGCTTCTCGGTGTGGTTTCTCATGGATCCATCCAGGTGCAAACAGCAGTCTCTTAACTAAATCTGCTGCTTGATGCTTCCCTCCGCTGGTTCTGTGCAGCTACACAACCAAATACACAACAGGTTCCCATGAACAGTCATACAACATCACCTGCATGGAACTGGATTGTCTGAAGGGTTCCACTGTGTATTGGATTCCTCCAACTAGCCTATTGCAAAGGTGCTCATGAGACAACCTGCAGGGGTGTCTTATCAATCAATCAGTCATTCACTACTTGGCCAGCAGCTCCACTGTGGCTGGGGGGATCCATGAGATGCCCTGGCAGGGGGGCTTGCACAAGCCTTTCTTGCAGAATGAGTGCAACCCTGGGCATGTGTGTGTACCAGCTCTCCACCAAGGAGTCCTTCGCTCAGTTTGCACCTGCCAGGTTGCAGTAACAACTCTTTGCTCGGGAGAATGGCCATACGCACACATGAATGCATAGAGAATGCACGCTTAGGCAAAAGGAAGTCTGTGCCGCCAGAACTGCCTTGGGTGGTTTTTGGCAGGGCAATTTTGTTAATCTCCGCCATAAACCTAACTGGTCTCTCCTTCAAGCCAAGGCTGCAATTAAGGAATGTTTTCTTTCTTTTTTTAGCAGGGCTAAGTTCACTATGTGGGCATTTCCTCTTAAGATAATAAGATTATTATTATGATGACACATTGCTCACATTTGACCTAAAAAGGTAGCATAACTAGCAGAAAGAAAGGAACAAGAGGTTCCAGACTCCCTCTTCCACCCTCTTGAGGTCCTCAAAAACCACACCTTTCACCAAGACTTTGGCTTATTCTTTCGGAGATCCTTGGTGACTCGGTGGTACTATGTATGGATCGGTCCACCTTACACTGTAAGATTGCAGTTCTCCAGTTGGAAAGTTGGCCAGAAAAGAGCCAGGCATGGTGAAAGGCTGTGCCTGAGACCCCAGTTGCAAAGTCTTGTTTCCCCTGAGTTTTCTGCAATTTGCTGAAAGCTACTTTTTCAAGAACCCAGGAGACAAGAACCTATACTTCTCCAGATTCTTCTGGTATGTGGATCATCTTCAGCAGGTGAGGCAGGTAGCTACTGAAAAGAAGGCCTTTTTGGTGGTGGCACCTTGTTTGTGGAATGTCCTCCCAAGAGAGGCTTGTTTGGCACCTACAGTATGATCCCTGGCATCCCTGTGATCATAGAACTCTTTGGATTCCTGCATCTGTGGTCAGAGGTGATTCTCCAACCTCGGAAGGGGGATTTGGCATTCTAAACTCTTCCCCCTGCCCTGCCCCCTTGTAGCTGGCTTGGAAAGTGAGTTCAGAGAGGGGACAAAGGGGGCAATCTGGTGAGTGAGGGGCTAAAAATTTAGATGGGCTAAAAAACCATGTCTAGTTCAATCCCCCAGGCACTAAGTAGGCAAGGCAGGGATTGCTTCCACTTCGTAAGATAATCAGCCACTGCCGAGTTTAGGGAATAAGCTGATAGGATTGAAATCTGAGTGTTGTCCTTTTTAAAAAAAAATACTGTATTTTGAGATCTTTACAGTGTTTCTGTCAGTTACTGTGTTTTTAAATAGGCTTTCTGAACTTCTAAAGGTTTCATATTACATTTCATCATGGGATGTTTTGTGGTTTTAATTTTTGTGATCAGCCCAGAAAGTTTTGGCTATTGAGCAAAGTAGAAATGTAATAAGTAAAAGAGAATGTGCAGAGGTCTCCAGAAAAGTTGGATCTTTCCACTTATTTCACTCTGTGTTTTGGAGAAGTAATACAAACCTCCCTCATTCTGTCTTCCCCACCTTCTGATACAAATTAAGGTAGATGCATTCATTGGTCCAAAGTGGATTGTGAAGACACTGACCTGGTTCATAAGAAACAACAACATTTGGTAGGAACTCCTGGGTTATTTAAGACGTTTGGGATTGAAGGAGGGAGAACATGGCCAAAGGAGCAGGGAAACAACTCAGGAACTGAGAAAAGAAACCACGGTTGGGTCAGTCATTGCCAGGCAAGCCCTGATTAGGCAACAAAACATGGCTTACCATTACATGTGAACCAGGCCCGAATTTGAATGGCAGGGCAGCCCACGATAGCGCAGTCAGGTTGTGGATACTGGCTGCCCATCAGTACCATTTTTGTATGGCGCTGGCTGGGTGGAAGATACAGGGTGGACGATGGGTGAAGGGGAAGGCATTTATTGAGAAAATGGTTTGGCCACTTGTGTTCTAGATAAAACTGGGTAGGACCGCAAACCATGGCTTACATAAACCATGGGTTGGCATTGTGTACCACCAGGCCAGGGCGTCTTCGAACAGACGAAAGACTGCTGGCAGTTGCCCGGATGCTTCGTTCCACATACAGTTGCTTACTTGATTCGTAATACCCAAAAAATAACCTTACACAGGAAAAGAGCTCAGGACACATCAGTCTCTATAGTCTGTGTAGTTTTTCTATGTGAGATCTTTCTCACGTGCTGCAAAATGGTTATTGTTGGCCTGTGTCCGCTACTCTTGAAATGGAGAAAAGAAATGCTGTCCTCCTCCAGTCACTGAGCCATGTGCAAATCCCGTGCTCCACCATCAGCGCAAACCAAAGAAGCAAACAAACAGGAAACAGTCCATCTGTAATTTACTAATCGACTTTTTTGGGGCTGTTTAGGCCTCTGCCCATTTGAAAGCATTATCCGGTCCTTGCAACTTCCTCCTCCTCCTCTGCGATCATATACTATGGACACAGTCCTAATTTGTTGACTTGGTGGGTATTTTACCCAGTCAAATGATGTAAGACTCAAATCCAGCAGATCAATGATGAAGGACATTTAAAAATAAGCAGGGGATGCCCAGCTGATGGCACAGGGTTTGGTTGTCCTCCTGTCCACAGATCTGCATCTGGTCCAGATCTTTCTTTGCTTGGATGTGGTTGCCATGTTTTCACAGTGCTTTAGCAGCAATGGGCTAATCTTGCCTGCCACAAGATTCCTTTAAAGCTCACATGGGTAAGTCCTTGTTAGATCCAGAAGTGCTGCTTTTAAAATGATTAAATATTGACAGACTTAAGCTCAGCATGTTTATTTTCTCTGAGGTTTGGGAGGAAATAGAACAGGATTGCTCTGGTACCAAATCTCATTTGACAGATTCTCTCAGGCTTCAGGGCTAATGCCGCTATCTAAGGAAATACAGTCCCCATGCAGCGAGTGTGGCCCCGATCCACATTGCACATCTGTGCAGTGGGAAAGGATGGCAAGGGCTACCCAGGCCTGGCCTCAGACAGTTTGCTAAATGAAGCGGAGCAGCAAAAACCCTTCTGCCTGCAGTTAAGTCAGCTGTGAAATACTACGAGGTGCCATGTCTGAAAAATACCTAAATTAGGGGTTGGGTCTGTAAAGTAATTTTTAATCACAGGCATTCATCGCTCAATAAGCTGCAAAATAACAGTGTCAAAATGTGCAGCAGCTGGACCTTAAGGATCCATGTTTATTATAAACATTTGATAGTTTTCTGGCAAGCTTAAACAAACAGCTGTGTTGAAATCCAGGCTTTTAACATCCTTAAAGTGCCATTTTTTTAGTTCTGCTGTTGGAAGGTATTGCTAACCATGAGATTTCAATTGTATAAAAACATAGGATGGTGCGGAAATGGAGGTGGATACTAAACTGCAAGAATCTCAGTGTTTATTTCTAAGACTGAGCAGGCTTTAGTGTTTACAGATGGAGAGCTGACCCTCCATAAAGCAAAACTAGCCAACAGATAATCTGTAATGATCTGTTTCATGTCAGGTTCCTAACAGTTTTCACCATCTCCTTATCCATTCCTGGTTTCCAGTTTTCCTTGGAAGGTGCCAAGAGCTGACTGGGTAACTCCTAAAGCATTCCCAGTCAATGGCTGGGGATGATAGGAGTTGTAGCTCAGCACTTCTGGAGGGCACCAGGTTAGGGAAGACAGGGTAGATAAAGAAAGGAGAGGAAATCATGAGGTGGCTTTGATCATCAAACCAGCAGATCATCGGATCCAGGGCATGGCTGCTGGGAAGAGCAACTTTAACTGATGTATTTTAAGGAAAAATAGTGGTCTGCTCCAGTGCCATATTATGAAAATTATGGGCTATGTTAGCCTGTTCAGTAATCCAGCCCTGGTCAAAACATCCTTAATCTTTGCCCACAGGAAGGGAGAAAAATCAAGTGTGAGCATAGGCACTGTACCTCAGTCTTCCCACAGGCCAGCTGGATTGAGCTGGGGCACAGCTGGAGAACCCCTGGGCCCTGGGGCTCTTTGAAATAGTCCCTGTGGTAACTTTCATGGATTTGCTTCTTCACGTCTCTTCCTTTCTTCTTGTCCCTCATGGGCAGTTAAGAAAATAGATTCTGGTATTTCAGCTGAGTGCACAGAACAGAGCACTCCATAAGATGTACAAAACATTTTGGCCCGGGCTTTAGACTCTCTCTCTTTCTCTGTTTTCCTGACAGCCTGCCAAGGTCTGCGAACCACTAAGTCATACTTTTCTGCCAAAAAAGTGTAGCCAATTTAAGACTTCCTGTTGCCTTCTAAAGGAGCAATTAAGGAGAGCCAGTACAAAAGGTATACCTGCCATCTGTCCTCGCCCAATCTGGTGCTCTCCAGATGTGCTCTCCAGATGTGCCGGACCACAATTCCCAGCACTTCCCATCGGGAATGTCCCCAGACCCAGTGTCCCTTTTATGACCGAAGGAGCATTCTGGGACCAAAAGCCTATGCACCAGTCAAGGTCTGGAAGATGCATTCCTCGCCCCCTCAAGGGACTGCTTGTGAACTTCCAAGTGGCCTAGCCATGCTGTCATGAGGACTGTGGAGCTGGCTTTTTTTTTTTTTTTTTTTTTAGAAAATGCAATGCTAAAACTGCTGAATTCTGTTTTTAGTTTCTGTTCTGGTAACCAGCCATTGTAGACTATTTGTAGGGTGGCCACAATGGCTGTCCATGTGAACTGGTCCAGTCTTGGCTTTGCCACAGCAGGCTACTCCTGCTGATTCAGAAACCATGCCAACAACTCCTATTCAAAACAAGGAGATAAATGCGGCCAAATGGGCCCAAGTCAGAACCCGTGGAGTGTGATGGGGCTAATGCTAAGTAGAAGAAACTTTACAGTTGCATTCCTGTTCCTTTGCTGCACTTTCCAGCAGTTAATGGATAACCCATGTTAAGCAGCAAGGGAGGTTTCCTTAGTGTTTATCTTGGACTAGACAAAAGCCTTTTCTGGACCTGCAAAAGTCAAACATTGTTGGGCTGACTTCAGAAAGTGCCAAGGGGAAGACTTTTTCTTACCCAAAGGCAAGATTTGGGGTTATGGCTACGATTTAAGAAAAGAGCACAAAAGGCAACTGGGAAGCATGCTTTGGAAACCTGAGCACTTGTTTCTTGAACTGCATGACAGATGAAAGGAAATTAGTGGTTTAGGCCAAACCATGTGCTTGTTTTGTAGAACAAAGTTTTGCATTTTTTTTAATTGTTCATTTCCACGTATGTTTTGCCCCGGGGGAAGCCAATATTGGTTCTGTTTGTGCTGTTGTTTTTAGCAGGTCCTACTTCTGAATTAGATTTTGTAGGATTGTGCAGACACCATCCAACATGGCTTGCTGAATTGCACATCTGCAACTGGCAGAATCAAAAAGTGGGTGGTACATACACACCTGTCTGTCTAAAGAAATGCTCTAGATCTTAACATTTCAAAGACAAGGATGCGGTTAGTTATCCAGCTTCAAAACTCAGAAATTTAGCCAGGCAGGGGGAAGAATTGAGCCTAGCATTTTGGCTCCAGCCTCACTCCTGTCCTTTTAATCATTAAAATCTAATGCATCCAGGTGGCAGGTGACCTGCCAAAGGTGACTCAGGAGGGGAGGAGCTGAATCAGACTGAAGGGAAGGGCTTGTTTTCTCACCTCTCTGTAGGACAGAGGTCCCTTTTTGCTTTTATTCTTTTGGCAAGCATGTTATATTTCCAGCTAGGATGGCCAGGTTTCCTTTGTTTGAAGGGCTTCTCTGTTCAATCCTGGTTGAAATATGAAAAGTAAGGAATCCTAGGAAACACTGCCCATCTAGAGTTACCACCTGGGCAGCCAGCTCAGCTCGACACAGGCACGGAGCCCTGTGGCTCAGACTGTAAGAAGCCACCCCCATCTTCCCCCTCCCCCAGTTCTACAGCATCTGCTGCCTGCTCCAAGGTGGCAGGTTTGGCTTCCACGCTCTGAGATGGAGGCCTTGGCAGCTCAAAGTCCTGTGCAAATTTCCTGTTCATGCCCCCTTCTGCTCCATCCTTGAACTAAGTAGCTGGGAAGACTGTGATCTTTCATTTCAGTCCACTGACACAACTGTATTATGTCAGAGGTCCCACCAGTCAAAGATGCCATCCTCAAATTATTGGTGGCTCGTCTGAAGCCCTCCTCTGCATGGAATATGTGTAAGAGGAGTGGGCATCTGGAAACGGTTCAGTGCTGCTCCCAGCTTGGCTCTGCCAACTTGGGCACCAAGACCTCCCTCCTTAGCCAGCGGTATTTATATGAACATAAAGCTCCACAATTACTTTCAAGAGAGGGGATATTTCTCTTGTATATTCCTGGACCTAAATCACAGCAGAACTTCTGCCATTTTCCACATGATTAAAACTATAATTGTCTGTGATTTGAAAGGAAAATGTATCTTTAGAGCTGTGACTGATGATCTTAAAGCACTCTGGAGATCAGCAACTGTGCTTAAGGACTCTGGAATATTGACATACTCTTAATGCAAATCTTTCACAATTAGAGGGGGAAATCCAGTATTTATTCAGTGCGTTTTGTTGTCTCAATTGCAGTGGATAAATATATCACTAAGATTTTTCCTACTGAGAGTTAGGGATTTGACAAAGAATGTTTAACAGTTGGGGGTGGGAAGGAAACCAACTGTGTAAGGCTGATAGGATTGGTCTGTTCTGTGACTTGGCAGCAGTGGGGAAGGGGGTTGTTTCGGGATTAAACAAGCCAGAGAGAACTGAACAACAATCCATGGGTTAACTGTGGGTTGTTCAATGCCTAACCAAGGCAGAGTTTCTTTTGTTGAATGTAACAATGGCAATCCAGAACAGGATGCTCCTAGAGTGCTCATGAAAAAAGAAGGGATAACTATGCAATAACCAGCACACTTTCTAACTCTGGTGGCAACCTCAGACAGCCCCAGTAATGGTAGATCCACTAGATTGTTTGATCTTGTGCACCAAACCTTTACTATTTTAATTTCCGAAGCTAATGTGCAACCTTAGAGTATTAGCAGCATCTGTAAAACTGTCCTTAACTGTTTGAAAGTCTTGCAAAGACCTTTCAATGATCTTTTAAGTCTATCATCCTTTAGTTTTACCCACCCTATTGCAAAAGTTAGTCTGGTTTTTTTCCCCTTCTGCTTTTTGTTTCCTGAGTGCGTAAAGTACCTTTCAAAAAACAAAGCTGTAACCTTGCACCCAGTAAGTCTCTCCCGTTGTCAAGGGGCTGTTTTGTACCTGTGCATAGCAGTTCAGTTGTACTTAAAGAAGCTTTCCACACAGTGTTGTTCGCTGGTTGTCTTGGACAACATCCCCCATCATCCTATTGGCTGGAGGTTAAGAGCAATCAAAAATCCCACCCTAAATAATAATAATAATAATAATAATACTACCCTCCTGCCTCTCTTTTGTGAGGCCCAAGGCTAACTTACCTTCAAAACGAGGAAGAAAACTTAGAGTAGAACCTTGTCCCCCTTCCTCTTATCATTGTTTTCTCCAAGCTGAAAGCTCCAGATATTTTATTTACACATCAGCATTCCAAATACAGCAAGGAATGGAATTTCCTTCCCACCACCGCATTCCACAAAACAGTTGCTCTTTCTTCAGAGAACTACAGGGCTTTAATACCCAATTTTTTGTTACCTTGTTGGATGGCTTAGTGGCTTGGCAGGAATATGATTGTGTGCCTACGTGTGTCTGGACCGGCAGTTTTTGTGTGTCTTGAAGTTTACCAGAACTTCAGGCTTCAGATTAATGAGCCAATGGGTTATAAGTAATGGAGTAACCCATAGAAGTAACTTGTTTTCCCTTTCCCAGGTTGTCTTCCTCTAATCTCTCCACAAACAATTTAAAAACACTTCATTAGCTGGGAAGGATAAAACAGGCAGGAGCCATAAATCTCCATGTTCGTTGTTCTGCTGCATTTTTTAATGACTTGAGGTTCACTTATATCCCTTGCATTCAGTTTGACAATTCTGTATGTTTGCTCAGTTCAAACAGCAGTTTTATAGATTGAGTACTTGGTGCAAAATTGTAGCTTTGTTCTTGCTTAAGGAACTTTCACTAGTTGGGAGCTGAAGGAGGGATTTTATATCCATACACAGAGAAGCCTTGCCAATAAATACTCTCAGCTGTATATTGTTGTGGACTGTGTATATTGTTGCATTTTGTTGATATTGTTGACTTGTTACAGTATGCATTCAATTGCTTCTTTGTTATTTTATTGGTATGTGTGATTTTATTTTGCTTTCTCACTGTTGCCACCTTGCAATCTTCTTAGAAAGTCCTATGGGACTATCGGCTGTGGAATATAAGTTAAATAAATAAATAAAAATTTGCCAAAGCAAAGTAAAGAGGGGGAAAAAAAACCTAGCCAAGCAACCGGGAGACTGTTTCCATTCTAGCTGTACAATGTATCACCACCTTCACGAGTAGCAAGAAGCCACAGGCTACTAGCCTTTTAGGCCGGCAAACAACGAGAGTCAAGTCAACTGGCCAAGGAGAGGGAATTTCATGTTCTCTTCCACCAGTTTGCTGAATTTCTCGCTTGGTCTGGGGGAAGATACTAGCATATAAGCACAGCTTGCGACCACGATACCTGATGGAATGTGACTTCTACCCACCTTGTGCCAGGACATTGCCCCACACCTCAGACCTTCAGGGTCTTCGCTGTGGCAGCTCACACATTATGGAATTACCTTTCCAACAAGGCCAGCCTGGTGTGAATTTTGCTGTCTTCTTGGTGTCAGTTTAAGACTGCCCTCTTTGCCAAGGCATTGAATAACTCCAAAAATAGTACATGGGCATATTGGGGAGCAGTGCTTTGCTTTGCTTTGCTTTGCTAAGCAGGCATAGAGATACGGACTGGCTTTAGTTCTTTAGTGGTTTAATGTGGTTTTAAATTTTTAAATAAGGTCACAATGTTCTTATTGTTGCATTTTATCATATCTATTAAACATTGTTCACTGCTCAGAGAGCTTTGGCTATAGGGTGGAGTAGAAATAAAAATAAAAATAAAACCGAAATGTCTAGCCCAAGAGTGAGGTTCTTCACCCCTTGTTTGGCAGTATTTTTCTGACGTTTGATTTGCACATTTCTGGGATATATTTCCTACAATTCTTACTGTGCAGTTGCCAACACTCCCCTTGTCCTCTTTTTGCACCCAGCTGCCTGGGCGTTTGGGGTCTTGCATAGGTGTTCCAAGAGCCCCACACACCACTGTGCCTTTTGGCTCTCCAGTTGTTGGGCAGAATATTGTGCACCTGCACTAGCGCCTGCAGGTGACCTCACCTAATGTGTGATGGCTGAGATGAAAGTGGCAGCAAATGCTTTAGAATAATTGCCTAGTTCTAAAAATAGCTGCTTTTTGCAGAATGCATGCAAGGTAGAGGAAACGGTTTTGAGCTCTTGGCCGCAGCTATTCCAGCGCTGCTTGAATGCCCCAGCTTCCTTAGAGAGATCAACCCCTTCTGAGGGTACCTGGCACTGTCAGCACCCAAATTAGCAGGACTGCTGGAAGTCCTTGAGAAAAGGAGATCCTTGTGCCCATTCTTTGTCAAGCAGCAGCGGTGTTGGCTCAGTTTGGAGATTGCACCAAACCCATGTTTCCTGAACGTAATTTAGAACTGGAACCTGATCCCTGTCATTACTGTGGAGCAGCAGTCTTGGGAGGCAGAGGGATGGCCCTTGTCCTTTTGGGTGTTGCATCAAACTCGCAACTTTGTGGGAACTCCGAACTACCCAGCTGGGCTGGGTGAATGTGGTTTTCTGCATTTCTTGGGCCATGGGCGTGGGAAAAGGGCCCAGAAAAGCTTTGCCTGGCAAAACCATTGCACAGTTTCCTAAGGATGCTTGTTTAGACAGCACACCAAAGCATGGTTTGTCACTAACCCTGACCCTATGTGAAAGAGCCGTGTGCACCATCCTCCCCCTTGTGTGTCCCAAGCCTTTCACTTAGATTCAGGTTTGCGTGCAAAACAGGCAGAAGTTTTGTGTATACATGATCAAAATGAAACAGTAAACTGTGGTTTGCTGACAACCTCGAACTAAGAGAAGGAATTAGTGCTCAGTTCTTCCATATAGCAGCACACCATAGTCTCCAATCACGTCTGTGTGCTAATGGGAATAATCCTTCAGCAGAAGCTTTGAAGTAGTTTATTCCATTGGTAGATTAATCCACAGAAGTTCTAGCTGATTATTTGACTGGAGAGGATCTTAATCTTTAGGGCTGAAGTTGAACAGGATTGTTCTGTGTGATTTTATTACAGTGGGAGCATGCCAGTGCCAAGGTGACCTATTTCCAGGAACCAGTGGCTCTGGATTTACAAGTTTGCCTCCAGCTTCTAGCAGTGGAATGCTGCAGGCAACCTGAATATCCTGAAATGGTGGAGATAAGGAGAAGGTGGCTTATGTTTGTTAATACCCCTCTCCACACTGCCTTTTTAAGGAGGAGTGGAAGGCTTTGACACTGCAGGGGTCGTGCAGATATTCTGTGGCCTTCAGGAAACCCGAATGAAGTACTTCGGTGTGGCATCAGAGGGCACTTAAAGGGCTGCCCGATTTATTGTGGATGAGTTCACATAGGTGGAAGCCCACTTTGACCTGTCTCTGGTGATGCAAATCCTGATGATTTCCATATAACCCAGACATGAAGGCAGATCTTCGTTTGGTTTAGCAACAGGCTTTTTGTTGAGCTTTGGATCTGGGAAAATCTGGTGTGGATCAGTCAGGTGAACAAAATCTGAGCCATTTTGAAAGGAAGGCTTTTGGCTTCCTTTGTTGGTGGCATGCAGTTAACTTCTTGGACGGCTTCAGGCGTCCCACGGCCCAGCCGTCGCTCTCAGCTGGGCACTGTGCAGGGTGCACTTTTGACTTGGAACAGCAAGCGCATTCCTGCCATTCTCTGGCATGTCAGGCAAAAGCAAAACACAGCATTAGGGCCTTAGACTGGCTCTGTTCCTGGCGGGTAATCTCATTTGGCTCAGCGACGCCCCGCCATTCCTTGTCATGGCCCCATTTCCACCGAGACGGAGGTCTCGCCTGAGTTTTGCCAGCAGCGATTCAGGCAGTGTGAATGAACTCAGTGTGCCCATATCCCGCACAACATGGAAGCATGCCAAAAAGCGAGCGTTCCCCCTGGCCCTACGAGATATACTTTGGATGTAGCCTGCATAGAACACCTGATTCAGTTCC
Source organism: Varanus komodoensis (assembly GCF_004798865.1). NCBI lineage: Eukaryota > Metazoa > Chordata > Lepidosauria > Squamata > Varanidae > Varanus > Varanus komodoensis. The sequence continues at coordinate 12,412,856 of NW_025335549.1, read as the reverse complement.
GTGCCTGGTAAACCGCCTTAATTCCTTCGAAGGGAGCCCAGGCAATAGCAGTTCTGTGAGGCCACCGGGGCTTCTCTGTTCAATTGTGTTCTTCAAGCTTTCATTGCATGACAAGATTTAGGTAAAGTCTGATCGCAAGTTTGCAGCTTTCTTTTGGTGCGCAGTGGGAGAGGGCAGCACAGCTCCTGTGTGCAGCCGGTCACCCCTTCTGCCATCTTACAGCAATCCCAGAGTTGCCTTTTCTCCTTTGCGTGATGATGAGGGCAGGGATGGAGGTTTACATTTCTCTGAGACACAAAACCTCTCCTGCATGGCTATACCACTCGAAGCTGCTTACGTCAGACCCAGGCATTATGGCCCGGAGTCAGGGATGCTGGAGCTTGCTGTCTGAACATTTGGGAGACATCAAGTTGGAGAATACTGGTGTATGTAATGGAATGACACTGGAGACATTCCAGGTGAAACTGGACAGCCCTCTGAGTGGGATGGTGTAACGTGGTGTCCTGCAACAGCAGGGGTTAAAACTGATGGCCTTCATGGCCCCTTCCAACTCTTCTATGATTCTATGAATGCTTCTCAATAAAAATAGCAGCAGCAGCAACAATTAATAATAATAATAATAATAATAATAATAATAATAATAATAATAGCAGAATGCCCTCCACACAGGAAAAGAGAACCCCTCTTTCTTTTGGACATGCTTTTGTGGGCAAGGATTTTTTAAATTACTTGATTATTTTTTGGTCCCATGAACCTGCTCTTTGGAAAAATCTCACCTAAACACTGATTTACCACCCTCTGCATGTTTGAACAGAAAAGGGTCTTCCAGCTCCCAGCATTTTCAGCCTGCCTTGCTGCGGTATGCGTAGTATCACTCCCTGTCTCCGTTCTTCCTCACATTTTGCTCCCTTGGAGCTGTGATTGCTGCTCTCTGGGAGGAGTGGAGTAGTCAGGCGTGTGGCGGGGTCTGTAGCCACCTGTCTCGGACTTCCTGCCCAGCTCCGCTCTTCCGCTCTGGATTGAGGCAGAGGTGGGGCGAGCACTGCTGCCCTGACCAAGGGAGAGAGACTTCCAGTAGACTCTGATGTGCTTCATGGATGGATCTTGCTTCCCTTGGCCTGCATGTTGGCCCCTGGACCACCTGTGGACCTTCCTGGCGCTGCCATGGGCTGCTGCTCTCCTTGCATCTTCCCTGGCCATCGTCCCAGGCGCTCATCAAAGGTTCATTGCTCAATGAGAGCCTCATCTTGAAGCACCCCTCGCCCCATCCTCCCCATCCCTGTCTCGGGCCAGCTGAGTTCTGGAATTGCTCCTGCCAAGAGGCGAAACTGCTGCAGTTCAAGGGCAAATGCAGCTCAGCAGGGCCTTCTGGCAGGAGCGGCAGCAAGCTGGGGACCACCGATCAGGAGCCTTCTTGGTCCAAGGGAGAAGCGAGTGAGCAGGGCCGGGCACGCTCGCTTTGCAAATAGCTGTTTCCAGCCCGAGCCTCTTGAAGGGGTGGAGGATGCAGGCTGGTTCCACGCTATCTGCCTCCAGTGGTGGCACCTTCCGTGTGTTTGGGCCATTGGATCTGTCATCCCCATCCAGCAGGGACAGGGATGACGGGAGCTGTAGTCGAAAGCATCTGGCATACCCCATGGGGGCGAAAAGCCATCACCCTGACTTCCCATGTCTTTGTAACAGCTAGCTTCCACACATACGCTTCCCTCCTCTTCATGATTGCGCTTCAGAGTAGTGCAGCTCCTGGTATTTGTAGGCTGTCTCTCATCCCAGGCTCTATAAATTGCTTCAAGGACCACACTGGGTGTGCTCCAGTCATGTATAAGGCAGGGGAAGGGAGATTTAAGACTCTCAGACATAGATCATTTAGATAAGCGTTCTTTTCTGCCTGATTGCCAGTCGTGTAGAATGATTTAAAGAACAAGAATTAAAGCAGAACAGAATAAGGCGAACTGTGCAAACATGAAATCAAGGGCCAGAAAGCTGGCTTAAATTAATGGTGTAAAAACACCGCACATCAAAAGTGGCAGAAGCAGTTTTGAAAGCACCCTAGAAATCAGGTCCTCCGAGCTCTGCAAACGTGCATGGAGAGTGTTCGTCAGACATGTGTGGGAGCAAGAGGTGGTCAGGCAGGGCTGACCACCTCCAGGGGCAGGCAGGGATGCCGCCGTTGAATGTTCTGCCATGTGAACCAACGAATGCCTGTGTGCTTATCAAAACTAGGACACTGGGAAGAGAGATGCGAGCCCAGCTCTTTGCACGCTGTACGGGCACTTTGCTTGCAGGGAGCTCTGAACAGAAGGGGGCATTCATACATGCGGTCTGAACCGGCGCCATCCATTGTTCTCTTCTGTGCGTAGTGCAGGGCTCCCTCTTCTACCTTGGCCGTCCACAGCGAGCATCTTTCTGTGAGCTGAGCTGCAGGAACTGCCTCGTGTTTCTCTCTCTTGCTTCCGCTTTCAGCCTCTCCTCCTGCATGCCAGAGAGCTCGGCTTCCATATTTGGAGCTCGTAGCCTGTCGACTGGCTTCACATCTGCCTGGTGGAGCATTTGGGTGTTTTTGCTTTTCCATATATGGGAAAGCTGCAGGCGGAGGGTGGTATCTGGCCTGCATTGGAAGCAATGCGCTGCATTTTTCACGATGGGCTAGTTAGCTTAAAGGCAACCCCCTTCTTTGCTGGTTTCCTACTGACAGAAGCAATCGAGGGAAGTCGGTGCTTTCTCTGAGTTTTGTATCTGCTTGTATTAACCCTTCTCTGCATATTTCTTCATATTACAAAGGCAACCTGGTGGGAAAACATAAATGCAGAACTTTTCTGTCACCAAGCTAATGTTTCACATCATGTCAGTAATGAAGTCTGTCTTTTGGAGAGGGTCTGTGGAAGCATGCATGTTGGCAGGCACAAACGGACAATAGGTCATTGGTTCAGGTGAACAGAGGCAACTGGGGGTTGCCAACACCCGTAGAACAGGACTGGGCTCACTTGTGCTTGAACAGGACAATCTGGGCCAAGCTTACACAAATCCGGCACGTGGAAGATGGGCTTGGAGCAACACGTTCCAAGCAAATGTGCTCCCATCCCCCTTATGAGCAAGACAGCCACGTGATCCAAGGAGGTGGATGAGTTAGTCATGTGAATTTTAGCTGATGAATCAATTAAAATCGGTGTATATTTGCACATCACTTCCCCCCAAAGCATCCTTTGTTTATTCTTGGATGATGTGGGAACACTTTGCCACAGGCATCATTTTAGGAGAGACATTCCCTCAAGGCAAATCATGGGTTGTTTGGGGGTGGCCCAACCTGCAGACAAGCCTTAGGTTTGTCCAACGCTTGAACCACCTCCGTCCCCTGCCTTCATATGGTACAAGTCAGGGCAAGCCAGGTACCAGCCAGCATCCTGTAAAAAAGCCTCTAGATAAATCAAGCCATGGTGGACTGTCACATTATGGAAATCAGGCCAGTGTGTGCGCTACACACCCACAATTGCGCCTGCTCTAAATGTGCAAGCCACGCACTAAACTGCGCGTGGTCTTAATTAGAACCTGTGCGTTACAGTGCGTTTCTGCCACTGTCCAGTAACCCTTCGTATTGCTGACTGGGCTTCTCTTCCTTTTCCCAGATTAAAAAGCAGCAGCAAGATGTACTCGGTTTCTTAGAAGCCAACAAGATTGAATTTGAAGAGAAGGACATTGCTGCCAATGAAGAGAACCGCAAGTGGATGCGAGAGAATGTCCCGGAAGAATGCCGACCAGCCACTGGCAATCCGTTGCCCCCTCGGATCTTCAATGGCAGCCGATACCTGGGGGTGAGAGTTGAGACTTAATTATCTGGCTTGTGAAGCAGTCCACTGAGAGGTCTGTCGTGCAAGATCTGAAATCAGCTTTGAGTTCTCCCCACCCCTTTCAAGTTGACTCCCCATTTGCAGGGGTTGAAGGGTGAAAATAGACATGGGACAAAATAGTCTCACATCAGCTGGAGCCGGCCCATTCTCATCCTCGAGAGAGAGCAGAGCAGGGGTGGATGAAACATCTTTGTGCTTCTCCCATACATGTCAGGGCAAAGATCTTGTTCCTTTGTGCGCCATTTTTTTGATACAAAGAGCTTTTTTTTTTAATCGGTGCATCGGCTCATAATATTCTCTTTCCTTTATCCTCCTTGTAGTTCAAATGTTTAACACAGGACACTTCACAGGAGGAGCTCAGTAAGAAGCAGAATTGCAGCTTTTAAATTTACATTGTGATTCATCCTTTCAAAGCAGTTTAAGGCGGCCGTCCTATGCCCACCTTCCCGGGAGTTCAGGACCATTTACTTCTGGGGGTTAACTTCACTGGTCTGGGGGCCTCTGACCCAGTAGCTCTGACCCAGGTCTCTTCGGCACCTTCAGGCACCTGAGAAAGGCACCTTTGCTTTGAAAGGCTTTGCAATTTTCACTTTCAATCATGCAAAGCTGCCTTGTACCAGGTACAATGGCAGGTAAGGACCCTGCGACCTCCTGGGATGTTGAGGAACTTGAACTCCCATCAGCCCCGACCAGCATGACCAGTGGTCATGGAGGGCCACACGTTCCCCTTCAGAATATTGCTTTATGTGCTTGCTTCTTCCCTGCTTTTTCCTTCGTTGGTTTGGATCTTTCTGGGTGCCTTTTCTGCTTGTAATAGAAGTCCTCTGGCTTCTCAGCAGGGGGAATGCTTGGCTCTTAACAGCTGCTTCCAAGCTATCTTGGCCTCACTGCAAGCTGTGCAAGAGAGCTTTCTGTTCTTTCATGCATCGTCCGTGAATCTTCTCATCAAGAAATCTTTGCTAAAAGCCCACGCTAATTATCTCGCCATGGACAAGGGAAGAAAAATGCAGATGTTCTTGGACAATTTTGGAGCATTTCCTGATGACTCTGTAAATCAGCACTTCTCAGTTACAGTTGTAAAAATTTCTGGCTTCCATTGTCTGTATTTTGACAACATGCCGGCCAGTCAGAATCATCTTGATTTGATGCAACAATACAATATATCAAATGGCACAAGGCAAATGTGCAGTGTGTATCTAACAAAAGCAGGGTGTGTGAATGGGGTTGTTTATTTTCAATCCATCTTTTCCCTCCAGGGTGTCATTATATGTATAGAGAACCAGCTGCCATTCTTAAAAACAAACAAACAAACCCCTTCACCCAAGTATATTATGTTTGCATAAGTAGCATGCAAACTTGAACTGCCCAGAGGCATTGGAATCAACCACCCTGGAGTGCTGAAATACACCGAGTTCCTGCTTCATGGGTTGGTTAGCTTACATTTGATGATCGAAACCCAGATTTGATCTATTTCTTTATTTGCGGTATTTCTATGCTGCTTCTTATCTAAGCAAATTCTGGCACAGTGAGCAGAAAAAAAGCAGGGGGAAAAAATAAACCCAATATATTAACCCAAGGATAACAAGAGATCCATGGCTGTTCGGAGAGGAAGGTGTCTTGGCACAAAGGTGTCTTTGGCAGGTGCCATAAAAAGTGCAGTGCCAGAGTGTGGCTGACCTCCTGAGGCAGGGGCTTCCATCAGAATGGAGCCGCCACAGTGAAGCCCCTGTTTCCGGTGGACTCCGCAGAGGCGCATGGGACCGTGGCCTCAGCAACTGGGCAGGTTGGTGAGGGAGAAGGCGCTTGCTCTAGCGTCCCTTTCCCAAGTTATTCAGGGACCTCTACATTACTGCCAGAACCTGGTAACCAGCATTCCGTATATATTATCCTAAATAAATGGGGCTTATTTTTTGAAAGAGTGCTGATTTCTAAAGTCAAAAGAGTGACGTGAGAGTATGTTACAGAAAAAGATGCAGCTGCTCATGGCTCGCAAGCCAGAAGCAGCATGCAATGCAGGATGGCAGCTTGTCCCAGCTTTTCTGTATCTCAAGACCAGGCAAGGTAGAGAGTACCCTCTGATGTTTTGGACCACCCTTTGCAGGATCCAGGACTTTTCGCTGTCCTGCCTACAAGCATTGTACCCCAAACAACTGGGGGGCATTGAGTTGCCTGCCACTTAGGCTCAGTAGTCAGATGATAACAGTGGCTAGCCAGCCAGTCCCTGACGGGCCTTCACAGGAAGAAGAAAAAAACGTAAAGATGCTTGTGTTGCCATTGCCATGGTTACGGAAACCTCCCATCTTGCCACTGTGTTTTTTAATGTCAGAAACATTGGATCCCACACACTGTTTGGGAGCCAGTTGGTTTCCAGTCATTAGTTTATCTCTAAACCAAGCTTTTTCTTCCATTCAATCTGGGAAGAAAAGCTCTCTGTGTTCTTTTTTCTTTCAATGCTTGTCCTTCTTCATGAGTTCATAGGTAGCCTTCCAAAAATGCAGTTTAGCAACAATAAATAAAATAGAATAGAATAGAACAGAACAGAATAAAACATTCTCTCTCTCTCTCCTCCTGTCCCCCATTTAAAGGATTATGAAGCCTTTTTTCAAGCCCGAGAGAATAACACGATGTATGCTTTTCTAGGCCTGACTGCCCCACCTGGTTCAAAGGTATGTATTGCTCTCATTTCTTCTTAATGTATGCTCTTGTCAGCTGGTTGTTTATTTCTTAAAACTTTTCCATTTTCAAAATGTGAAAACAGACTAAGTCCACCAATTCAAATGCTTGGGAAAACCAGCAGTTATTCTGAGCTGGAACCAACAGGAAGTCAGTACTGATCACACCTCCATGGGGAGGGGATTCCAGCCCCATGGATGCTTCCTCACTTGTTATATAAAGCATTTGAAAGAGTCTCTTCCCAGTGATCCAAAAGCATGGCTACCGTAGGCAGACTGAAATGGCGGAACACCATTGAGTGGAAAAGCATATTGCCACATTGCGAGCACGATCTGAGTGAAATGGAGCCGGCTGGAGCCGGGGGTCAGACTAGATGGTCTGGGAAGCCCCTTCTGACTTGCTCTCTTTCTATGTTTCTAGCAGGGATCCCCACCTGTGTTGCACAGTGTGAGCCCATTTGGAGCGTGGAAAGAAGTGGTACAGTTCCCCCCTTGGCTGCTGTGGGGAATGGGCTTGTCCATTCATCATATACCCCCATGGTTGGCCAGGCACATCCCCCAACAGGCAAAATAATGAGGCTAAAAGAACCTCAGTAGAGGAGAGTACCCAGGGAGCCGTGCAGGCAGCAGAAGTGGAGACTTGAGCTGCAAAACACTAGACTTTTGGAGCTGCCCTTCAGGAAGGGGAGAGGTGCCGGATTCTCCCCCACACCACGCTTTTGAAAGCCCGAAATCCAACTCTTGACTCCAACCTGGTCCGTTCTGGGTGAAGCACACCGACTGCTTTCACTGATGGGCCAGCAAAAGACACGAGGCGGGATCCACGTTACCAAAGCTGGGGATAAATTTAGGTATTACAATACATTTTAAAAAGCCAGTTGAAATACCAAATCCAGCAGCATCCCTTATTGTTGAAGGGGGTGAACTTTCAGAGAATAAAGTCTGCGCTGAAGTTCCAGAGCCTGGCATTGAGTTAATGAAGTTGCACTGCATTTCCCTAACCCTCAAGGCCTGTGGGTGTTAAACCCAAAATCAGAAGGAATTCTGCCATGTTAGAATCTGGTTTTGTTTTATGCTCCAGCTCCACCGCAATATTTTTCTTTCGTGTCCAGCTGCAGCAGCCATCAAAACAAACAGGCATGTTCAAGTTGTCCGTGTTTTGCTTTATTAAAACAACAGACCAAAAACCTCAGAGCTAATGGTTTTATTCATTTATGTTATTGATGTTCCAGGAAGCAGAAGCGCTAGCAAAGCAAGAAGTGTGAAAATCCTCCAGCTTAAAGCCTTACCAAGTCTGCAAAGGGAAATTTCCACAGCTTTTTATACAATAACAGAATTGTCTTATGCTTCAAGAAACACAGTATTGTTGTTTTTCCTAAACTGCACAGAGTATTCCACCAGACATGAGTATAGGATGGAGTGTCAAGAGAAAACACAATCTTCCCACAAGGACAAAGAACGTAATTGCATGGAGCATTTTGAAATTGTCGTATTTTTCCTCTCCCACCAGATGGTATAATCTACTTTTTGGCAGTTGCATAGTTTTTTGTAAACTTACAAAAGCAACGTATTTTGCTATTAATATTGTTGATATATAGTTACAAAGATTCAGCCATTTAAAAAGGGGGTAACACCACAGCAAAAAATGTTATTGAAAACCCCAGTGCCTCAAATACATTACTGAAAATAACAAAATACCATGATGATATCTTTTTAAAATTGTGATTTTTTTCTGCAAAAAGTGCCGTGATGTAGCGTAATTGTAATCGCTTGTGATTAGGATAGTGCTTTTTCATTTGTAGGGTGGGTATTGTAATGGTCTACTGTAATTTTGTAGCAAGTGGCATACAAAATCACGCCATAAGATTCTCATGGATGTAACCAATATGACCTCTTGTAACTGCTTCTCAGGGACCAAAAATACCCACATGTACAAGGTTTTAGTGCAGTCGTGTTGATGCATACATTAATAACCACAGAGAAGCCAAGAGAGCCCATTGTGGTCCTTATTTCTGCAAAATTTGAAGGTTTTTTGTTGTGTTTGCAAAAATAAAAATTCTATTCCATTGCGTATGTTTTAGACCTTAGAAAGCAAGGCCAAGTAATTGCTGGCTGGAAGAACAGGCATTCTGAAGAATTAAGATTATAAGACTCGATAGGAAGCAGGGACCCCACTGTAGATTTCTCAGCATAGGCTTGTTGGCCTGGAAGCTTTCAGCAGCTCGCAGATCTTGCAAGAAGACTGTGTGGTCAATTTCATCACATGCCCTGCGGCTCTCTTTGTGTGCCACAAGCAAGAGCCTCACCCAAAAGGCAGGTACTCAAAGGGGCTTAATCAAGAAGTTACCTTGAAAAGTGTGGCCTCTAAATTAACCCTTCCCAGCCTGGTGCCTTCCAGATGTGTGAGACTGCATCTCTTAAAACGCATGCTCTGAGTTGCAGCCCAAAGCATCTGAAAGGATTTGTTAGGCTGGTGGAAACTATTTGGGAAGGTATGTAGACAGACTCCAAGGGTTGCTTCCCTACTGTATAATGTCTTAGCCTGCTGGCCACATCTTCTCTCCTGCTGTATATTGAAAAAAATGGGATCTCTAAACCATCAGTTTTACTCACAATAGACTAATTGGTGCTTGCCACTAGCCGCCCCCTCCTTTAAAATTAAGAAAAAAATGTGCAGGACACCTTCCAGAACACAAAAACTCCAAAGAATCCTTCGGCCTAAGATTTGCAGCCATCTGAGCATTGCTTTCATTCAGTTGCCAAATGTGAGAAATTCAGTAGCTGTACTTCAAAGGTGCTGAAAAGAAAATGGAGCTGAAAGAGATGCAGCTATTTCATGATAGGTAAACCTAACACCGCAAAGGGGAAGCACGACTAAACTCTTGTTGATTTCAGTGGGTCTGCTCGAAGCATGACTAAATTTGGATCTAGTTCATGGCTGTGAGGGGAGTGTCATTCACACACTTCCCAGCTTCACTTGTGATTATTTACAGTAGAGGAAATTAGGAAATCAATGAGACACTCCATGCGCAAGGAGGAAGGAAGTGTACGCAGGTTGCTGATCCTCTAAAGACATGGTTTAAGCCTTGCATGCGCTAGAAGATCAGGGTCTAGGCAGGAACCATTTTAACCACTGAAACAGAAAGGAAGGTGCTCTTTGCAATCCATACAACTGGCCTGTATCCACGAGGACTTGTTTTACACGTGATGTTTGCCCACCTATGCCCAGAGCTGCTCAGGATTGCACAAGACTGTGTGAATCGTTCCTTTTTCCTCCAGCACACTCTTGTCTTGCAGCACTCCAGCTCTGGCTACCTTTCTGGGGAAATGGTGTTAAGGGCCTGGTCAGCATCTTCCTACATGGAGGACATGAGATCAGAATGTGGCCTAATTAGTGGTCCGTGTACCAAGCTTGCACGGAGGTGCCTTTAAGTTCCACGCATGCAGTTTAAGAATTTAGACACTTGATTTGCATGCTTCAGAGCTTGAATCCATCATGTTTCAGATGCTTGTACAAGGAACATGCAGAAACCCCCCGTTCAAAAGGCCTGCCGTGTCTATTTCAGGGCATGTATGGATCTTAGATGAGTCCAGCTTGGGGAGAAGCAGGTCTTCTGTCTTTGAATCCCCCTGCTTCTCTGGCTGATTTGCAGAAGACACTGATGGGGACAGGCACGGTGTATGATGAGAATTCTTGAGTTCTGCTACCACCCTGACCCCCCCCCCCCCCCCCCAGGCAATGGGCTTCTCCCAAATATGAGTTGCGGAGGGAATAGTTGTTCCTTCCCAAGGTGTCATCATCTGGCAGGCAGTGCAAAGATGCACATTTCAGGAAGCAAGCTCGGCTGTTCCTGGAAAAGCAGCCTAGAAGGACTTTCCTATTTCCCCCTTTTTCTTCCCATTATCTCATCTCTTGCATTGTCCTGACTCAGTAGACGGCTGTGATGCAACGGGGCTGTCTGGGCTTTGCAAAGAGCTATGTTTTGCATGTGTTTTAAGTGGCATGGAAGTTTTTCCATGCAATATTCCCCAAAATGCAACATTTTCTGATGCTATATTTTTCCCTGGAAAGGTTTCCACACCATATCTGTCAGTGTCCATGCATAACTGGGCCGTTGTGCTGCAGTCAGTCATGTTAGATGGGCTAAATATAGGATATCAACTTGTATATATCGTCCTTTTAAGGCAAGTAAAGGTGAACCCTAGTGCTCAGTGGCCCTTGGAGCAGATGAAAGAATCAAGGATAACGAGGCTTTTGGCACATGGGTCTGGACCAGACTTGGGCATGGCGCGCTTGCCCTCTGTTGCTTCTGTTCTTCAGTTAGAAACTCAAGGAAAACTAAAACGGAAATTAAGATGGCATGAATTGTGTTAAGAATTGACGCTTTTGAATTGTGGCGTTGGAGAAGGCCCCTGAGAGTCCCTTGGACTGCAAAAAGTTCAAATCAGTCAATCCTAAAGGAAATCAACCCTGACTGTTCTTTAGGAGGGTAGGTACCAAAGCTTAAACTCAAATACTTTGGCCACCTAATGAGAAGGAAGGACTCATTGGAGAAGAACCTGATGCTGGGAACAATTGATGGCAAAAGGAGAAGGGGACGGCAGAGAATGAGATGGTTAGATAGTGCCACTGATGCAATGAACTTGAATTTGGGCAACTCCAGGAAACTGGAGAACAGAGGGCCTGGAGTGCTGTAATCCATGGAGTCATGAAAAGTCGGACACAGCTGTGCAACTGAACAACAAAGATTGTGCTGCTGTTGGTTTCACTTAGGAGGCATGTGGGATGAGGACAAGGGTCCACTTAGTCTAGCAGGCTCATTCAATCATGCAGGTACCAACAAGTACCTACCTGCAGGTACAGTTCTAGGTACATTGTACAGGTACACTATCCCAGCCTGCACCTGCAGGCCCACTCCCTTCCTTTCACAAAACAGTGTTTAAGAAGCACTTCTGTGTTCGGGTTTTCTCTACTAGAAGTGGAATCTGTCAGCAGTGCAGAGAGAATGAAGCCAAAGGGGCGAGGGTGTCCTCTGCAGAAGAAAACTAAGCAATTGATAGGAGATTCAGAGGCTCTGTTTGGGTGTCTACTCTAAAAAGAAGGTTTCTTTCGGGAGGCATCATTTTTGTTAAAACAAACCTAAGGAAAAATATGCTATTGCCTTTACATTTTTGCAAATATTTCAATAAAGTAATTTCCACGTAAAGCTTGGGTATGTTTGAATATAACATTTAAGACATTTTGTGTTTAATTTCCCCTGAGCAAATGTTTCACGTATTTTGTAGCTATAGGGAAAGCTTGATATATTTATACTGCACATAAAACTGACATGGATTATATATCTTAGTTCTGCTTCCTACGTATGAAATGTGCTGTGTGCCTATTGAGGGAGAATGTGTGTTGGGAAGTGGACATGAGTATAAATCAGACAACACCATTTGGAACTTAGAAAACTTTCTGGAAAAGGTTGTGGTTTTACTTCTGCTAAAAAGCTCCATCACTGGTCAAGCTCTCGTTACAAAGTGTGGGGAGTGCATTTCCAACAGGACTGAGGCATTCTTCTGAGAACTGCACATCAGGCTAAGCAGGGCTGATTTTCAGTGTATTTGCAAAATATTGAGACTTTCCCAGTGCGATAAAGCAATGGATTGATCTATCATGGCTAAATTTACCATCTCGGGATGTTGAAATGGCAAGTGGACTTGCATTATTGGAATTATTGACACAGGAACTGGGGAACTGCAATTATTGACACAGGGAAATCAGTTGGGAATTCTTGTTGTTCTTGCTAAGTGGAATCCCAGGTCCATCCACCTGAGGAAGGAGCTTTTCTTAGCTTGGTGAAAGCTTGCAGGTTTGAGTCGCAGGTAAAGATAGATTGATAAATTGATTGATAACTTTTTTAGACTGTCCCTTACAGAAGTGTCAGGATGGTTTAACAGTAGACAAAAGTAAAATAAAACACAACATCCTGATCCATTTCTGATATTAAAACCCATATTAAAATAACAGTCAAACCTTAAAATATTGGGAAAATAAAAAGGTTTTAGCCAGGCGCCCAAAAGAATAAAGTGACGGCACCAGGCGAACCTCCCTGGGGAGTGTGTTCCACAATCAGGGTGCCACCACAGAGAAGGCCCTCCTCCGGGTAGTCACCCTCCTAATCTTCAAGGAGGGCTCCCAGAGAAGGACCTCTGACCCAGATCGTAAGGGGTGGGCAGGCACACAAGGAAGGAGACGCTCCTTCAGGTAACCAGATTTGAACACCTGCAATAGCTGACATGAATTCAGAAGGTGTAGAGTAGCCCTATTGTTTTTAATGCTTTAAATGATGCTCTAAAAGTGGCTCTTCTTTAATGATGATGTTGCTTTTCTTGTTTCTGACATGCTGTACTTTGTTGTGGAAGCTTGAGCAGAAAGGCAGTATTAAAGATGCCATAAATAAAGAAACTGCCTTTTGGCTGTAGAAGGTGATGGTGGATGACAGATAAAAGATGTTCCGGCTGCAGAAACATCTGCTTATCTGGATTAACTTTGAAAGAATAGCAGGCTGTGCCTGCAGAAGGCCTTTTTATTTTTTTAATGGGGACTTTGGCATGAAGCGATGTGCAAAGACCCTTTGCGAAAGAGTGGAAATTGCTGCAGGAACCTGCATCAGAAGCCTGAAAAAGCATTTGCAAGTGCTACTGCAAATGGGAAACCGCTCTTCTCGACTGCTGTGCGTAAGCAGCGTGTTATCTTTTTCTGATCTGAACAGGACTGTGAAACAGTCTGGCCAAGTCTGTCAGTGGTGTTGCTATGCCCAGACTGGACTCGTGTTGGCCCAGTCCGTGGGACGTGGCACAAGCATCATCTTCGTTGCTTCACAATCCCTGGTTTGCTGGGATTCGTTCTTTCTCGTGATGGAGATTTGGGGGTCATTATAGCTCTGGGTGTTTTGGCAGGTCTGGGTGTTACTCCTCCAAATAGCTTTTATGAAGATTTAAGAGACACTGAAGGGAATTCAGCCTGCAGGTGAGACCTTTTGAAGTTCTGCATTTGATGATCGGTGCTCATGAACGCTTTTGCCAAAATAAATGTGTTCACTTTCATAGTTTGTGGGTTTTGCCACAAACTAGTTCCTTGTACTTACTTTTTCAATGTCAGTGTGGTCTCCTCTGAACGTTATCATCTGAAAATTAGCTTTGGTTAGGAGGAAATGGGACAACCCACAGGATTTGGACCGCAATACTTTTTCCACCTACCTTGAGGTAAGTCACAAGGACCTCAACAAGATTTTAAAATAGCTACAAACCTGGACTTAGATTTTCACATGAGCCAGGTTCCTCCTTTCTAGCTCCTTTCAGCTTCAGATTGAGTTCACAATCCCAGGAGGACCATTGATGCTTTTGCTCATATTCGGGTGACCAGCTTAAATATCTGCTTCTAGATGAGCAGGATGCCTAAAGCAGAGCCTAAATGCCCCACATAGTGAGATACTAGGTTAACACCTCAAAATAATCCTGCTGTGCCAATTCCAAATGAAATCCTATGCAAATATTTTAGGCTACTGATGTGGCCCAGTAGACATGGCCCATGGTACTTCACAGTAGGCTCAAAACCTCAAAATCATAAAACCGTACAATAGTAGAGTTGGAAGGGGCCAGAAGGCCATCAGGTCCAACCCCCTGCTCAGTGCAGGACACGGAATCCAACCATCCCACGCAGATGGCTGACCACAAACGCATCCAGGTTTCAATGTGCCATTATCTCCAGCAGCCTGCAGCTTCTTCTGCATCAGAAGATACTGTAATTCTTTCCATTAAGACTTTTTCAAACTGGGTGGAAAGCAACCTTGGAAGCTGCAGAGCAGTGGAGAAAGAAAGTGCCCAAACAGTGCCCAGAGCCAGTTGTATTGATTTCGTAAATGTGAAACAGCATGAAAGGGCTGTTAAGGGGGTAAAAAGCACCCTCGGAATGAGGTCGCTTTCCATCTTTCCTGGGAAGATCTCTCAGGAAAGGGGAGAGCAGATTTTGGCTCGGCGCAAGTGCCACTTCTTCTCTGGTACCCGGACATCAAATTGCATCAAATTGTGATGGTGGAAGGCAGGTGGGGCCAGCCTGACAATACATTGGATGCTGTTTCTACTTGCAAAAGCAAGAACCATTATGAAAAAAGCTGAAGCCGAGCCACAAGCCTTTTCTGAAGGCTTCTGAAGGCCCGCCCTGCAAGAGACTGCCGAGCATTTCCCGCCCCTGGAAGTCTTTGGTGAAATCCCCTCCCATCCATTGCTGCCCACAAATCATGTGCAGAATTCGGGGAGGCGGTCTAGAAATTATCCAGAGTTTGGTGGGTAGGGGAAAAGAGGGTGAGGTGGGGGCAAGTGAGGTGGACACAGCCCTGGGGCTGCTGGAGAGCCTGGCCGGGTCTCATAGGCTGAGCTTCTGCATTGCTGAATTAGGGCCACCTTTTCAGTGCATGAAAGGGTTAGCAGAGCTCCTTCGCAGTGTGGATCCCCCCACCTCGCCCCCCGCCCCCCCAGGGCCGCTGCCACAGCAAGCTATCTATAGATCTCAGCACTGCTTGAGCCCGTTGACCTTAAAATGTACTTGTTCACTTTCGTTATTGAATTGCTCTTCCTGTTTCCAGTGCAATTTCCCCAGCAGCACCAGGCTCTTGGAAGATGCAAATTCTGGTTGGCTCATTGCACAATATGCTGAAGTCACATCCTCTTTTGCATTTGCTCTTACTGGAGGACGGACTATATTTTACTCAACTTCCATAGCGAGTGGATTAAAACATAGAGTATACGTCTGGCTGAACTCAGAAGTTATAGACTCAGGACGCCCTGCTTCTGTTTTGCTGTTGATCACAGAGCATGTAACTCCAACCTACGTGAAAAGGTACGTCATGGGCTTTTCCCCCACTTTCATTCCAAAAACCCTGAAGGTAACTTTTACTGTACTTTCAGTCCCCCACCCCATGAATTCATATTTATCCTAATGTATGTTGCCCTGAGATGTCACTTAAGAGTGAATGCAGGTTTGCTGGGCGGTGTGCAGTCAAACGAACAAGTGGGGACATTCAGACATACAGGAAATACCTGCAGCATGCGGGTGGATGGAGTCTCAACAGACAAAGTTCTGGGGAGGCTGGAGAAGCACATAGGCCATTTGGTAGAGGTGCATGAGAGTGAAAACAAAAAGTGGTGAATGGATTAAGACAAGCGGAAGAACTTTCAGGACAGGCATCCATCAGGGGTAGGTGAGGAGCAAGACTCACAACATGGTTTCCTGATCAGATGATTATCCCACCTGAAGTCTAAAGCTGTCCTTTCAGGGTCAGGCAGAGTTTTCCCTCATGTGTCCTGACAGTGTTCATTGGATCACACTTCTAGTAAATATGTTTTGGACTGGATGCTTAAATAAATGTGTTCCTGAGACTTAAGCTGCACTGAAGGTCTCTGAAAAGAAAGGGTTTGGCAAGAGAAGAGGAACCAGCCAATGGAGCATCTTGGGTCCTACTTTAAGAGAAATGTCTTCCCTTTGAACAGCTCCCCAATCTTACTCTTGTTTAAAGCAAGATTAAAAAAAGAAAAGAATGTTGCACAAGACCTTGAACTTAGCCCACTGATATTTGGTGTCTCAAACAAGCTGCCTTATGGTGAGATGAATCCCCTTTCTATTAAAATTGTGCTAATTACTGCCAAATGGTTGTCTATGCAATTTGATGCAAAGGATAAACAATAAACGGAAAAAGGGGGCAGATGTGCATCTGTATGATGCATTACCTCTTTTTCAACTTTTAGACTTTTTCAGCTTTTAGATTTTTACCTAAGTCTAATCCAGAGAAATCCATCTGTTAGGAAAAAAGCCTCCTTTGCAGTCAAAGAACTTGCAAGTTGGTCAGTAGAATAATATTGATTTAATAATGAGAACCTGAATGGCTTTGCAGGTAGAATATTTGTCTATGATGTGAGAAATTTGTGTTTGAGTCCAGGTATGGATGCTTGGGGTGTATTGACCATCACCCAATTTCCACAGCTGATTTTTCTATTAGAATAAATGGCCTGTCTTGCTTGTTATGAGAATGAACAAGAGAGCAGGTATCCATGCCAAATTATGCAAAGAAACCCTGAGAATGACAAACATGGTGAAAACTAGACCGGCCTTCCCCTTCCTGTTGTCCTTCAGTCTGTACCGTTCCCAGCTAGCATGACCATTGGGAGTTGCAATCCAGTCCAAGAGAAGGGCCTCTCCCGCAGATCTCAAGGGGTGGCCGGGCATATATGGATGCAAGCGCTCCTTCAGGTAACCAGGACCCAAGACGTTTAGGGCTTTATAGATCATCACCAACACCTTGAATTGGGCCTGGACTTATTATTATTTATTATTTATTTATTAAAACATTTTTATGCCGCCCCATTCGCCGAAGCCTCGGGGCGGCTTACAACAATAAATTAATATAAACATTAAAAATCCAAAAAATACAATATAAAATAAGCCGCCCTGGCCAGATAAAATCAGTTAATACTAACAGTTAAAGTACCGCTTAAATAAAAAGGTTTTCGCCTGGCGCCGAAAAGCAAATAACGACGGTGCCAGGCGGACCTCTCTGGGAAGCGTGTTCCATAAGTTGGGCGCCACCGCAGAGAAAGCCCTCCTCCAAGTAGCCACC
>NW_025335549.1:12384572-12395581 GCF_004798865.1 Varanus komodoensis | reverse complement strand
GCCCAGTCCCCGTCAGCAGCCTGGCAGCTCTATTTTGAACCAATTGAAGTATCCGGACTGTCTTCAAGGGTAGCCCCACATAGAGCGTGTTACAGAAGTCAAGGCGGAAAGTCACCAGCGCGTGTGTCACTGTCGCCATATATATCCTTGGCAGTGCACTGACCAGCCACGCAAAAGTTTGGATGAGTTGTGACTGATGAGTCATGGCTCGTGACTCCTTTCTGAGCATGCGCATGGGCCCTATCTGATGTTCAGCTGCTGGGGTGACTTGGCTCGTGTGCCAATAGAGAGGGCTCTGTGTGCCCGCTGCGGCACGCATGCCATAGGTTTGCCACCACTGTCCTAGGCAGAAAGTAAGGGACAGAATTGTCTTTTCCAGTGCCCTTCCAAATGAAAGGAGTTATAAGTTTCTTGGCATGGGATATCATCAAAGAGAAAGAAAAGTAATTGTATTGCTGTATAGAGTGCGAGTGTAGAAAGTTTTGCTGGTAAGCAAATGTAGAGGATAGTGAAGTTCTTAGTGAAGAACTGGAGATAAAGTATTCTTTTCTTTGAGTTGCCTTGCCCAAATGACTTCTTTGCATTAATGCTTTTGCAGAAATATTCTATATTTGGCCACCTAAACCACCTCTATTTCAAACCAAGATGCTGGCAGAAAGTGTTCTCACTGGGCTTGCCTACAGATACGAACACTACAAACCCCACCAAAGCCAAGTATTAAAAGTGGTTGGAGGAGAATCCTGGCAAGATCAGTTGACAGACACAGACAAATGTCAAGACTTCCATACAGAATCCAAGAAACACGCTGCTGAGAAGAGGACATGGGACATGGGACCAGATCAAGAAATTTACCAGCAGAATTCTGTACCAAAGGCACCCATGAAAAAATGCAATGAAAACTCTCTCACACAACCACTGCCTATTGTGAGAAGAGAGCAATACTGTGAAGAACTGGATCTGTACAGATCTTGGTCAAGCCAAAGCCTTTATCAGAACTATCCCGATCTCCATATTGGAGGCGATCACATAGCTGACCATACGTGTGATTTGGATTGCATCATGGACCAGACTTATGACGATCTACCTGCTGGCCCTGTTTTCTTGTCAAGAGATATCCGGCTAGGGCATTCCCCTACCACTGAGCCCCTGCAGAACTCCAAGGACCCCAAAATCTGGCATGACGAGGCCGGTGAGAGAAGCATAATGTTTCACAAACAGCCCATTTCAAACTCTCTGATCAACAGCTACATGGAAACCAAGGTCCAGGAACTGTATAAGCAATTTTTGGAAGAGAAACTGACTCAGTGTGGTTCTATCACTCAACTCCTGACCTCAAATTTGCTGATGAATAACACAGCCGAAAGCAGCCATACGCTGCCCCAGGAATGTTGCACCGACAGATTGAAAGCCACGCAAACGCTCTTACAATCCCTAGCTTTTTTTGGTTTGCAAAACACGAGCAGTGGAAACAGCAGTGAATTTAGCACTCCAAATTTACAAATCTCAGCCCCGCTTGGCAAACAGAAACCTTCCGGAGTGCAGCATGCATCATGATGGAAATAAATAGGTTCCTTAAAAAGACCTTTTGATTTAAACAAAAGTTTAAGCTTTTAAACTTAAACTTAAATTAATGATTAATCTATCATTAATTAATGATAGATGCAGCCGCCTTTAATATGCTGTTCAGTTCTTGGAGGATAGACTAGCATGGACTGTCTTGCATCTGGCTGTGAATTTTCGACTGGCCAAGCAAGATTACTTTGTAATGCTCATACCAAAGTTAGACACTACTAGTATTTTTCAAGCAGTTATCTCTGCATAGCTTATCAATTGTTGATTATAAGTTGCTACAAAACTGCAATAATATTAAGCATCTGAGCTCTTTCATGTACTGTTGTTCAATTGAAATGTCTAAGTAATTGGAGTGAATAAGCACAAGGATTTGAATCAGGCTTCTAATACTCATTGTTTGGGTTTTCGTGCTGTCTCTTATTCTCATTTTTATTATTACTTTAGCAAAATGCATGGTGATTTCCCAGATTTAAGAAGACAGGACCTGCATCAAGGTACACACTGTCTAAAATTCAACACTGGGATGGCAACAAAGGGAAGAAGATGAAGTTAAGGGTAAAGACAACAAATATGTTCATTTCAGTTAGGATTTCAGTGGGGAATATACCGCAAAGGAGTGGTTAAAGCGTAGGGAAACTCATTCACATAAACCCGTGTCTGGTGTGAATGACTGCAGAACTAAGTCCCATCGTCTGGATGAAGATGAAAAACTTCATGTTGACTCCGCTGATTTGCTGTTCCAAATACTTTTGCGAATGTGATCTGTTACATCAGAAAATGGGGTTTTGCCAAACACTCATGGCTCCTTTCTGGATTGTTTCTCCATAGCAGGCATGGGAACGTGGCTTTGGGAAAATCCTTCTGTCTCAGCTTATCACCCTTTGAACTTGCATGATTTTTGGTTGGAAGAGCTCGTCTGCAATTAGAATTTGGTCTTCTGGGAACTAAGCAAGCGATCTAAGATAAGCCATGCTTGTGTTGTAGGAAGAGCAGGACAAGCTAAGATACTCCAGTATTTAACTGTGTGGAAAATCCAGGGCAAATCACAGCACAACACTAATTTCTGTCTTCTTTGGAAACCTATATATTAACAGTGATTTGACCAAATGAACGTTCGCTCCATTCCAAGCCAATCCTGCTATTAACTGAATCTAAGTGCTGGAAAGTCGCATGGACTCGGTAGTGAATTTGTATGGTCGTGCTCTGCCATAAAGCTGTAACAGTTGCAAAAAGCACAATGCTGCTTACATCCCTTGTAAATCCATTGTTCTTAACTCCATATATTAACAAAAATCCTGTAAAAGCAACAGAGTCCAAATGCAGTACAAAGCATGAAATTCAATGTACGTTTTAAAAGCAAATTAAAAACCATTTGAAGAATCAATCACATAATAAACCAATGCACTAGGGCCGGAGCTTAACAAATGAATTTACTGTTTTCTGTTAGGCTATACTCAGATCAGGGGAGGCCCCCCCCCCCCCGGTGAATGTGGTGGGACTTCCGGATGAGCAAGTATGCAAAAGATTGTGCTGTTCTTGAGTCAAGGATGAGGAAGGAGGTCTCAAGGGTCTGATGCTGTATCCCCGTGGTCATGTCTGCTCACTGGCTTGATGTAAGCGAGGAAAGCATATACCTGATTCATGTTGCACTAGGAAAGGGGAAAGCTTTTCAGAAGGAGAAACGAGTACATAATGAGGAAGGATGAATGCAGGGAACAATCATCAGTAACTTGAAAAATAGCATTCCACATTTCCATTAAATGAACTTTCTGCTAAATGAAAGGAAAATTAATGGGAAGTGTTGGGTTTGGGTTCTTCTTTTTTTAGCTTCTCACGGTCAAAAAAATTAACTGACTAATCAGCAAAACCACCTAGAGCCTCCTTCAGCATCTTTTCACAGACTTATAGATGAAAGGTGTAATTCTCTGCGCATTTCAACATGCAGGCTGGGTAATGCTCAGAACTATGGGAGTTTTTTTCTGCCTAATCACACAAAGCATGGTGCCCTTAATGGTTCCTTCCCTCCAAAATAAACACACTATTAATAAAATAAATGTCTATAAAGCAACCCTAAAATCATACAGTCACACTAAAACAGTTAAAATACAGCACTAAATCTAAGCTTGAAAGCTCAGACCAATCAGTCATGAGCCCACACTTTGGTAAATAAAGAAATCTTCCTTAAGAAGTTTTAAAAGAGTCACCAAACGGGATGATTGTTCTTGCCCTGGGAAACATTTCCGCTCATACGCTGGGTGGGTTGCCATTGGGAAACCTGAGAGTTTGCAGAATAATGAGGCTTTTGCTCTGGAGCAGTTATGCTTCAGTCACAGAATCAGATATACTCGCCTTCAGTTTGTATCCTTCCCAGGTTTTCCCCTAGAACCCCTTGTCTTTTTCTTACAAGAAAAGGAAAAGGAAAGTAAAGAAGATCGAGACAGAATGGGAAGCAATACCTTTGGATTGTTAGCAATAGGAACCTCCCTCCGGCAGCATTTGAAGTATAGGGAGAACAGCAATCCTCGTTAATGCTTCTTTACACAAGAACACCCCATGGGAAGAACACTACAAGAACTGAATGGAGCCAGGATCATCGGCTCATCCTATCATAGAAGAGTAGAGTTGGAAGGGGCCAGAAGGCCATCAGGTCCAACCCCTGCTCAGTGCAGGACTCCCAGTTAAACCATGAAGGGTGTTTCTTCAGGACGTCCTGTTTATTTTAATTAAGTAATTTGTAGATATACAATGACAAATATTAACAGAAATATGCAAGTATTTGCAGAGATAAAGATGTGAAGAGAGCTCCAAATAGAAACCCTTAAAAATGGGAAGACTTGACAGTCTTATCCTGAAACCTAACATTTTCTGCTTTAAGGAACATTTTCAGCTAAGCTTACAGTATCATAAAAGTGAAAGACCACAAAGTTAACTTTTCTTTCACTATTTAAATGTTTCAGGTTGAATGTAAAAGAGCGTGTCGGCAAAAATAGCAACATGTTTTACATACAAACTGATATAGTTTTTGGCACTTTTCTCTGATACCGATCTAATGTGTTAGCCAGGAGCATTTATTTTAAAAAACAGCACTGCAAGGTGGGAGACGATTTCAAAATACGCATCAGGTGCTCCGACATGCTGCCCATCCCACTGAAGTCTGAGTTGGTAGAGCTTGCTTGGATGTTTTAAGACGCTTCCATCCGTACGTGGACAAAAGGTTTGACTTGTAGCAGAAGGAAGCGAGTACGAAGGGGCAGAAGGTTGAAGCAGAAGAATGGATGGGACCAGACTTTAGAAAGGGAATCACATTCTTGAATTCTCCCTTACAAACTCTTTGTGTATAGGAAGCTAATATGTCAGGGAGGAATATTCTAGGCTAGATTTCTACTAGCCTAGATTTTTATTAATGGAGAGATGAGCTTGTTTTTTCACATTTGTCTACCGATACATGTATAGGCCAGGTCTTAGTTCTGCTTGACTGAGGAGCTATTTAGAGTATTTTAGGAGCTGTATGGAGTTTTAGATTAGTGTAATGGTTACAACAGTTTCCCTCAATGTGGTGCGCTTGAGAAGTTTTGGACTCCGATTCCCACCAGTCCCATCCACTATGGTCAATGATAAGGGGTTATGACAGATCTGGAGAAATATTGGCTGGGGAACACTGGGTTAGAATTTTGGACCAGCCTTTGAAGAACCTGAGTTAAACCCCTATTCAGCCAATACCTCTCAGGTACCTCTGCAACAACAACAACAAAAAAGATGGGATAGGTAGACAATTCTGACCTCCTAGACTCAGAAATGAAGCCACCGTGAATCCGAATATTGGGAACAAGATGGAGCTTTGATCTGCTTAACTCTTTCCTAATCATCTATCCAGAAAACAACCTACTACAAGCATTAAACTTGTTTAAAACTGCAATGGCAGTTTACACTGCCATTACACAAGGAGCAGCAGATTATTAAAATGATGATGGTGAGCTTCTATCCAGTGGAATATTTAGATTTCAGAGCCCTGCCTTCTAGCTACAGACATCAAGCATTTTGTTTGTTTGCTTGTAGCTGCGACAAATGAACGCATCTGGATTGGGGGCAGACATTCCCAGGGCCAGCAGCAAAGGTAGCCAAGGACAGGCACTTGCTAAGGCCCCACATAAGGAAGGAATCCCCGGATCTGCTCCCTGTCCTCCAACCTGCTTGCTCCCCTGGCCTGGACAGCCACAGCACTGCTGGTCGCCCTGCTGGTCCCAGCACAGCCCTCCTAGGCTGCCTTGGGGCACACGACGTGGCCCGGTTTGGCTGCATTTGTGTTATGGAAATGCACAAAAGAAAGCAGTGGCTGCAGTGTGCAGGGTGGCAAGAAGGCGTGAACAATTCGAAGGATTTCCTCTGAACCACATGTTCCAACTGATACTTCTGAAACTCTGGGATTACTTAAGATCTTGTGACATTACTTCTCTGGTTGAAAGGAAAGGGGAACAGGAACAAACCGAGACTTCCGCTTTCCACTCCCCATTTCATCCTTTGTTGCTGACATCTCTACATCACGGATCTCTTCTGCCTTTTAAAATGCAAACACTTCTCTCTCTGGGCACTTTCTAACCTGGACAAAATGGCTGGACTTGGACTGTGCGCCCAATAAGCAAATCCACAGTGGCAAGAAACTCTTTGCTATGTTTTTAACCAAGATAAATCTTTTATTCGCTGTAGAGTTCTAGCATAGGTATTAGAAGAGTTCAACGTATGTCAATATTTTTAGTCACTAAGATCGGATTGTACTCTATCTAGCTGGTTGTTTAAGGTAACAAAAAGAAGTAGTATAGGGACTTATGAAATCAAATTAAAATTTAAATGCAATAAAATAAAAGTATGGTTTTAAAAAGCAAAATACGTATTAGTTCCCCTTCCCTCACTGGCCCCAATCCGGATGATCCAAAGTGCAAAAAATGCACAACATGGTGCCTGGCCCCGGATGCTCCTAAATTCTGAAGCTTCCCAGCATTTGCCACCTGGCTCTCTCTTCAGAAGATAATTTCTGGGTTTTTTTGGGGAGAGGAGGTGGTGTCCCTTCATCCATTCAAACTGAAATACCATAGTATGAATGAGAGTGACGAGGATGCCTACGTACCTTGCGCGATCAGCTGTCCTTCAAAAAGATGACATCTTCCAAACAAAGGGGTTCAGAAGCTGAACTGATTTTGCACAGAGTCTTACCATGTTGGCCATAAGGTTAGCTTGCATGGCTTGCTTTATGAACTCAGCAACTGCAGTTGTGGAACACAAGAGGGCAGCGGGCACCAGCCTAGAGGAGATCTCCCTTTCCAATGCCGCTTCCCCGCATTTCTGTCCAAAAGTTTGCTGGAAGTGGCTAGCGAAAAACAATATCCAAAAATGACAAGCCAAACTATTTGAAAAATGATCTCACAATAAAAATGTCACCACCGACTATCAATTAAAAATTTCATTTGATACCTAAGGGGAGAAAATAACAATTGGTTAACACAGTACAACATTCATAAAGGTGAAGTCCATAAATCCCTGCAACTTAAGTACTGCAATAAACAAGAAGATAATAAAACATGGCATGTTCTTTAATCCAAAATGTGCATTCTTACTAGTGGGAGCCTGCAACAAAGTGTCTCAGGGTGAAGGTCTTCAGGGTCCCAGTGCTTCAGACTACCTCAGATCTTCTTCCTTGGCTGCCCCTTGTCATGGCTGCTAGTAGATACAGCAGCGGGAACTGGTTAACAACAGCAGCAGCAGCAGGAGGAGGAGGAGGAGGAGGAGGAGGGATAAAGAGCAATAGGTTCTTACAGGAGGGACTGAAGTCAGGCAACACAAAACCCAGACTAATTCAGCTCTCCTAAGTTCAAGGCTGTGGCTTTCTTTACAGAGTCACTCCATCTCATATTTGGCCCTCCCTTTTATCTTCTGCCTTTGACTTTCTCTAACTCAATTGCCTTTTCCAGGGAGCTGTGCCTTCTTGCGATGTGTCCGAAGTTGGGCAGCCTCAGTTTGGTCATTTTTGCTTCTAGGGAAAACTCTGGCTTGATCTGATCTGGGATCCACTTGTTTCCCTTTCTGTTGGTCCAGGGTATTCCAGCAACTAAACTACCTGGATCGAAATGCTTCGAAAAGTGACAATCCGTGTTCAGACACTTTCCTTTTACAGCTCCTCGTTCTGTTTCTTTTAATGCATTTCATTGATCAAAGGTCTATGGATCTGGTTGGAAAAGATCACATGGTCACAGAGCATTTTATCCAGCTTTCCATCATATTAAAAGCAATGGACTTTTTTCTTTGTTTAGCATAGCCTGAAAGAAAGTGCATTCATTGAGGAGATCTATTTTTTCCACTTTATTTCTCTATCAGCCCAGCAATTGTATATTTTTATTCCAAAGTCTGTGTGTTCCCGTAATGTATCTATACTCGGCTCTTCAGCCAGAACAGCTCCTAGAGTGGTTTTGTGGTTGTTGTTGCTGGTTGCGAAGTTGTGTCCAATTTACAGATCCATAAATGCAAAGCAGTCCCAGCTCTCAGGCTTACAATCCAAAAAGACACATCACAAGAGTAACAGAAGAAGAGGAGGGGAAAGGAACAGAAGACTCAGTCACCAGTGCTTATAATGAGCACTGACTGTATCAGAGGGTGCCCACTATGTCTGAGGAGGCGGGTAAAGCCCTGCCATCTTCTCTGGAAGATCCTGGAAAAGCAGGTGGCGCCACTGGATGATGTTTGATCTGCCCCCAGTCTTCCTCTGAAGCAAATGGGGGATTGAAGTGGTAGAACAGGACAGCTCTGCTTCAGCCTTGCCCAACCTGATGTACTTCACATACCTTGGACTACACCTGCCGCCTTTCCTGAGCACGGGTCATACTGTCTGCTGTTCTCCTTCATGTGCCTTCATCAGGATGCATCTGGGAACAAGGGGCGGACCGTCTCCTTAAACTGATGGCCAAAGACCGTACTTGATAGCAACACTCACCACACAGTCATAGGGAGGGTCTACTCATATGTCAGTCCCATTGTGTTCAGTGGGACACACGCGCAGGACAGTGGAGGTAGCCTTGCGGCCTTAGTGTGTGTTCAATTGGTCGAAGCCATCAGCTGTTAGCACTTGTTCAAGAAGAGGCATTCTAAGCATCAATGCCCATTAAATATCTTTAGAGATTAGCTGTATTTAAAAAAAAAAAGATTTTTGGAAAGGTTATTTGTTCTCCTATCAGCTGTACTATTGCCCAGGAAAGGATCCTGACTGCTCATCTCCTGTGCGCCAAAAAAGACCAGGAAAGGGCTCCTGTCCAGACATGTTGAGTTGTCCTCCTGATATGAGTTAGAGGGGAAAGGAATCGCTTGCCCTTGGTTCAGGTCTGCTGTCATTTCGGGAGGTGGAGCAAAAGTGAGCATTGATTTTTGTGCAGCTGTACCCTGGGGCCCATGTGCTTTAATTAGCTGTGCCCGATGGAACAACACTCCGACGTAACATTACTGACTCCGCAGAGGGAATGGCCACAGAGTGGGTGGGCTTTTGCACCCACAGCTAGTGCCTCGTGTTTGAGCCAACTCTGAAGTTTGCCTACTGCTTAGTGAAATCCGTAAACAGCAAAGAGTCTTTCAGCAGCAGAGGGAGCAACTTTATGGTCCCTAGACATCATTTGAGGGTCCATGGGATACTGCAGATTCCCAGATCTGAGGCTGGAGTTAGAACTCTGACCTTGGAGGAGGAATCCATGATCTGGATTCCTTTCTCATTGCAGTTAGCATGTGAGCACTGTATCTACTACACTGCTCTTCACTTCCTGGGTTTTGAAACTATCATGCCTTGTATGTTTAGACAGAAAGTCCTGGAGCTCCCAGCAGTCTCCAGCCAGCATGGGGATAGGATTTTTCCATAAAAGAACACTCAAAGTCTTTGCCATTCAGAAGAACTGGAGAGATCCTTGGCAGAAATGGCTCCTTTGAGAAGTGACAGATTGACACGATTTACACGGGTTGCTTCAGCGATGTCAAGAATGCATCGTTTTCAAGCCACATGGGGGAAGGGATTGCTGTGTTCTCCTCCCCCCCCCCCCCAGCACACACACACAGAACAGTGGCTTTTCCCTCTGACACTCATCCATGTAATATAGATCAGGCTGCAGGGTACATTTAGCCAGAGCTGGCTCCAAAAGTCCACTCAAACAGAAGCCACGGAAAAAACAGGGCAGCAGCCAGCCAGCCTGCCTGCCTGCCGGCACGTTCCCAAACAGAGACACCTCCAACAGGGGAATGGAGAGGCTGATCCAAGGACGGGAGGCTGTGCCAGGCCCCTGGCTGCTGTGGCCCCCTGCCACCCTTCTTTTCTGTCTTCCAGGAGCGACTGCCCTCCAGGGTTCTGTGATCTTGGAGCCTCCTGAGGAGATGCATTTGGAGGCAGGCCAGGCAAATGAGTCCAAAGCCCACCCGGTCTTCTTCTCCCTGGACTACCAGCATGTCCAGGTGCCCTTTGAGATCACCCTGTGGATCATGTTGGCTTCTTTGGCCAAAATAGGTACGTCTCTTGGGACCGTGGAGGCTGGGGGAGTGATTCTTGCCTGCAAATGGGGTTTCGAAATGGTTGCTCGATGTAGTGTGTCTATATTTCATTGGTGAGATGCATAATCTAATAATGATAACGATAGCTCCAATTCATTTTATTGTATATAATCCTAGACCAGCACGATGTAACAGGAGGGAAATAGCCCATTTATTACAGAAGCAAATAGACAAATGAAGCATAGATAAAAATGGCCAATTTGGAGCTGAAAAAATATGATGATGATATAGTAATGGTTCCTCTAAAATACTTGAAACCTAAGTCTCCTAAAATCATGAAACCTCAATACGCAGGTGCTGTATAACTCATGATGTTCAGGAAAAAGGTTTCAGGGGTGAGCTCTCAAGCTATGCCCAGGAACTCTCTGGAGACTTACGGCTGGTCTAGCCTAGAAGCAGGAGGTTGGCTTAGCTCAGGGGATGCAAACCCTTGTCCTCACTCCTAATCACTGTCTCAGCAAGCTGGGCTACATGGGATCTGGAGTCCAACAACATCTAGAGAGCTGCTGCATAGCTACCTATCCTACATTCGATGGTCTGATCTAACAGAATTCTTCTTGCATCCTAATGTCACCTAAGCATGGAGGTGCGAAGGGCAGACGGCCCTCAGTTAAGGCTCTGGAGTGGTTGCAGTGGGACTCAGACTGGAAACTCAGGTTCTAGGGTCCTCTGAGCCATGGCTTTCACTGGGTGGCTTTGCGTCTCTCCCACATTCTCAGCCTAAGCTTGGGTTTTCTTGGAGGAGAGAAAAAATACTGGCGTTCCCCAACTCATGCACACAAACTGAATAATATTGGCCTCATATAAAGTACCTTTGTAAAGTTCAGTGCATAATAATAATAATAATAATAATAATAATAATAATAATA